>NC_133666.1:437136280-437411894 GCF_037893015.1 Macrotis lagotis
GTGTTGTAGGTGTTATTTTTAATCCCCATTTTAGACAAGAAAACTTAACTTCAAGGTAGTGCATTGGAGAGAATGCCAGTCCTAGAGTCAGGACAACCAGAGTTCAATTCTGACCTCAGACACTTAATAATTGCCTAGCTGTGTGACCTTGAGCAAGTTATTTAACCCCATTGCCTTAAATAAATAAAGAAAAATTTTAAAAATATTTTGTACCATGAGCAAAGTATAATTTTTTGGCCAGATTTCCATTCTCCAAATTATTTTTTTTCAAGAAAGAATTTTATAAACCTATTTCAGTATTTACTCTTTAGTTGTTTTAAACATTATTCACTCTTCTGTGATATAACTTATATTTAATTTATCAACAAGAAAGATAAATACACATATTCATTCTCAAAATAAGGAATACAGAAACATATGAATGATAAAAGTAATAAATTTAAGCTATATTGAATTCTTGGATCATTAAAATATTCATTTTAATATTATGAAGTCTTATATGATTTGCAACTGACTAGTTTGGAGGGGGTTCCCATTCTTCATTGCTATAAGTAGGCAATTTTATAGGTCTAAAGCTCAGCATCCTGAAATTCAAATTATTCTGGTAACCTTGATCATTTCTACCAACTTTATAATTCCCTGAATTATTTACAGTCTAGTTGTAGTATTCAGTACTCAAACCACAAAGAGGAATGAGTTGAATTAAGTACAATTTATCAGAATTGGTATTGGTTTCTCCTTTTCATTAGGTGGAAAAATATTTTTTTCCTAATAAAGGGGGAGAAAGAGTTGTTTTGATCAGTTTTCCCCCCCCTAATGATGGGAGAGAAATAACTGTTTGGGCTATACAAGTACTCGGCTGAGAAATGAGCGGGTAGGGTGGGAGTCAAGTAGCATATCAATGGATTCTAAAACTTGCAATGATATGACATTGGTTTTATCTGTCCCTATACTGATTTTGGATGAAATCTCATGGGTATAGTATAAGGAGAATCCCTTTCATGTATGTTTGACAAGATTACCCCTTCGAGTTCTCACCGTTCTGTGATTCTTTGACTGTGTGGTTCTTCAACATTTTTAATGAGGTTAAATTCCTTTAGTAATCATTAAACACTTGGGAATTGTCTTGTGGGGAAGGGGAGGTAAAAGGACGGGGGAGTTTGGGATTTTCATGTAGTTTAATTATAAGAATATAAGAAATATCTGTGTGTGGGTAGTTCTTCATATACAAAGATGATGCTATTGACCAATGAGGCAATCTGTCTGGAATTGTTTTTTCCAATAGGGAATTGGATTTTTGCAGATCCAATTAATTCATAAGCCCTCAGCCACTCCTAAGTGTATCTTAGGGGCATGCATTTGCAATTCACTTAATGGAGTGTGGGCAAAATCCACATGTTACTATACAGAGTGAAGTACACAGCTTAATTAAAGATCTGGCTTGTGAACTTAGCCTCATTAACCTGATGTCTTAACCAACTGAGTTAATCATTCACTAGAGTAGTCTTTATGGGCAGCTAGTTGGTGCAATGGGAAAGCATACCAGACCTAGCTAGAGTCAAGAAGGACTTCTTTTTCCTGAATTCCAATCAATCTCAGGACACTAGTTTTATGACCCTGGGCAAGTCATTTAATCCTGTTTGTTTCAGTTCTTCAAGTGTAAAATGAGCTGGAGAATGAAATGGCAACCACTCCAGCAACTTTACCACAAAAATGTTCAAATAGGATCACAAAGATTAAAGTCTAAAAATGATGAAACAACAGCAGATTCATAACTTACTTGGGTCAATAGGTATCTTCTCAGATATTGGAGCTCTGCCACCTAAAATTCTATCTCAGATTTCAGAGGATGCCTTTCCTCCTTCTCCTCTCCTCTCCTCTCCTCTCCTCTCCTCTCCTCTCCTCTCCTCTCCTCTCCTCTCCTCTCCTCTCCTCTCCTCTCCTCTCCTCTCCTCTCCTCTCCTCTCCTCTCCTCTCCTCTCCTCTCCTCTCCTCTCCTCCTCTCCTCTCCTCTCTCCTCTCCTCTCCTCTCCTCTTCCTCTCCTCTCCCTCTCCTCTCCTCTCCTCTCCTCTCCTCTCCTCTCCTCTCCTCTCCTCTCCTCTTCTTTATTCTTTCATTCTTTCTTTCTCGAATTTAATGAACTTTTCTAGTTCATTTCCATTGCTTTAACCTAGTACTAGTCAATCTTACTACATGTGTTAGGTGAGGATGAGGTCCAAAAATTTAATGTAAAATTCCTACAGGTGGTCAGGGCCAGGAGTCACTGTAAGAATATAGTTCTCTCCTTTTGTAAAACTGATCAGGGGTGAAAAAAAAGAATAAAAAAGAAAACTATGCCAGTGGATATCTTATTTTCATAGGTTCCACTTTTTAAATAGAACTATGAATAGAATTCTTTAAATACATTATCTCATTCATCCAAAAATCACATATATAGGAATTACTATCATTTCATTTCAAAGAGAAGAAATTGAAGACATTTTCTGTGGCTCAGCTAGTAAGCCAGGAAATGAAAAAATCTGGGTACAAAAAGGCCTTATCTTATTTCTTTGTGATAATCATATAAGCACAAGTCTAGAGAGCTGTAAAAGGATTTTATTTCTTCCTCAAGTTCCTCAGGACACTCTGTTTGGACTTTTGTTTTGTACCATCCTATGTGTCTAAGTTACTTTTTTATCTATCTTCTCCTCATCCCCACACCTGAGCATAAGCATCTTGAGGATCAAGTTTATGGTAATACTTGAATATACTGAACATTTAATAAATATGTATTAAATTATTTTATATCAGTTTTTCGTTTCTTCTAATTAAAAACTGACCATCAAATCTTGGATTGTTCTTGTTTATTTGGTTACTTTTGTTGTTCAGTTGTTATGTCCTGTCTGACTCAACCCTATCTCTTTCCTACTATTTCCCAAATTCTGTCCAAGCTCAAGACTGTAGTTTCTATGACATGAGCCTTCTCTCTCATCTTCTGCCATTTCCTTTTCCTTTTGCCTTTGATCTTTTCCAACATTAGTATCTTTTCCAATGGGAGGTCCTGTCTTTTCATTATATGACCAAAGTATTTAAGTTTTAGTTTCAATATTTGGCTTTTCAGTGATTAGTCTGATTTAATTTATTTAAGTATTATCAGATTGATATCCAAAGAACTCTCAAAAGTCTTCTCCAAATCACACAAAAGTATTGATTCTGTGGCATTCAGCTTTCATTACAGTTCTACTTTTACAATCATGCTTTGTTTGGCCATGACAATTCATAAAGTCAACCATATAATGGATCTTTTGAAGTTTTAAAGGATATAAAAAAATCCAGTGATAGAATTATCATTTTTGCAAGAATCCCTGAACATATATCCTACTTGCTATTACCTTTTTTTTCAAACATAGATAATCCTAGTGAGGATGTCTTCTTTTTAGGAGAGACTAAAAAACTAAATGGTAATGGATTATTTTCCGTGAAGTACTCTGGTTCCTTTGTTGCCATGTTCACATGTAAAAGATTTATATGATTAATAGCCACATCTTTCACTTATTCATTCAACACTAAAAGCGAATGAAAAGGCTAAAGAAACAGGAGACAGGGCCACCCTTTCAGGAGACTATAATAAAATTTGAAAGCCAAGACAAGAATGTCACATGTACAAAGAATACAAATGTGACTGATATTGATCATGCTGCTGATGATTAAGGGGCATGCCTTGATGAAAGCAGTGTCTTAGGAAAATTGTTCTGGCAGGAGTATGCATTATGGTTTGGTAGGGCTCAGAGGTGGTTGGTTGTTGTCCTTCAATCTTGCAGAGGACCAAAATAACATCACTGTGTTAGAGTCCAATTATGACTGATCAGACCAAGAGAAGTTTGGAATGCTCTACCACAAGTTGGGAACAAATAATTTATGTTCATCTTGGTTAGATTATCTAAATTTGTACCTCTCCCATTTCTTTTGAGCTTCTACAATTCTGCTTTGCTCATAGAGCACAGCCTCTTGATGATAAGGGTGGTCCTGTGCCAGTTCTCCCATAATGCAAGTCAGTTTTCATGCCCCCATTCCAAACTTCTTAAGAGGTACTTCGCAATTTCCATTATATTGCTTTTCCTCACCATGAGCACTTGCCCTATTGTGAGTTCTCCATAAAAAAGTCTTTTTTAAAAGTGTTTATTTGACATTTGAACAACATGACTGGTGCAGTGGATTTGAGCCTCTCTACAGCAGAATTTGAATGCTTGGTAATTTAATTCAAAAAAGGACCTCAGTGTCTAGAATCTTATCTTGCCAGGTGATCTTCAGAATTACAGTATCTACAGTATTTGATTAGAATGGTTGGACAAAATCTAATATAAAATTTAATAGGGAAAGCATATAGTTGTACCTTTGGAATTTTAAAATGAACTTCATATTCATGTTAGGATGTGAGGAAGAATAGATAGAATTAAGGCTATTACAATAACCTAAGAATGAATACATAAGAGCCTGGTATGCATTAACAAGATCTCCAAATAAGTTTGTTGCAGTGGAACTGAAGAGGAAAGGTCAAATTCAAGAATGAAGAAAATATAGGCCTCCATCTCTGAAAAGTATATAATGTTTTTCACACAAAATCAGAAATTTTAATCCATTTCCTTTACTTTCCTGCTAAGGAATCTACAACAGTTTTATGGGGCATGAGGTAAATCCAAGGAAGACTAAAATCTCTGGTGTGAGAACTTGCCAAATAATTTTCAGGGCTGCTCATACACAATTGGTGTCGGCCTAACACTCAACTCTCACCCTATGCTTTCAAGAAGCTATAGCATGCATACTGGCCTCACTCCAGGAAAACCATCCTGGCTGATGGGATTAAACTGGGTTGAGAGAAACAGATGGACCTCAAACCAATCAGTGAATTAATGGGGTTTCTACCCTAAGTATGTGAAGACTTCCCCTGGTGATATGGGGATATGAGAACAATTTTTTCTAATAGCCATGAAGCACACACTGTGGAGTGCTTAGAGTTTGGTCTGATGTAGAAGATGCCAAGGTCATTCACTGCAGTCATCCTTGCTCTTGTCCTGTCTCTGGACTTCAATGACTTAAGAAAAGAGAATGAAACTGATTGTACAACACTGACTCACTTAAGTTCAATTCACATGCAAGTCAAGATATTACCAGTGATGTCATTGATTCTCTTGAAAAACAAGCACAAATATCAACAGTTATGTTGTTTATTGTCAATGTTATCCAAACTCCTTTATTAGACTTTCAAGTGTCCTTGCAGAATTGGAATAGTTTGAATTGAGATCATAGAATCTAAGCTTCCTTGATCAATCAACAAGTGATTACCTAGATTCTAGACCAGGGATGTTGGACCTTTTCTCTTCCAAGGGCTATTTAGATATTTATACCATCATTTGAGGACCATACATAATTATCAACTTAAAAATTAGCCTGCTATATTTGGTCAAACAATTAGAGAGCTCCTAAAGGGCTTCTAGATTTATTGAATTTTGAGTCCCGCCTGCAGTACTGCACCTCAGAATTTTGCTTCAAACCCTACTAATTCCTCAGGGTTGATTCCATTTTTTTATTTTTTATTTTTTTAGGTTTTTGCAAGGCAAATGGGGTTAAGTGGCTTGCCCAAGGCCACACAGATAGGTAATTATCAAGTGTCTGAGACCGGATTTGAACCCAGGTACTCTGACTCCAGGGCTGGTGCTTTATCCATTGCACCACCTAGCTGCCCCCCAATTCCATTGTTGAAATACTTGTAATTACTAGGAAGATTTTCCTACACAAAATTTAATTGATCTTTCTGTAACTTCCACTTTTTATTTATAGATCCAGCCTCTGAGACCAACAGATCCAGAAAATTTCTTTTCTAGACGATAATTCTTCAAATACTTCAATTCCCCTATTGTTTTCCCTCCCTTAAGTCTTCTCTCCTTTAAACATGTTAGTTCTTTTAATTGATTCTTATACTTATGTTCTTAAAACCCTTCATCAACCTTGATCATTTTTCTCTATATACTCTCAAGTTTATGAATATTCTTCTTAAAATGAAGCACATATTTAAACACAATTCTCCAGATGTACTCTATTGAGGGCAGAGCTCAGTGGTAACACTTCCCCAGTTTTGGACATAATGTCTCACAATGTAGCCTAAGAAAGAAGGAAATAAACATTTATTAAGTTTCCACTACATGGTAGGCAATGTGTGAAACACTTTGCAACTATTATTTCATTTGATCCTCATACTAACCCATTGAGATAGGTGCTTCATTTTACAATTGAGGAAAACAAGACAAAGAAAAGGATTTAGTCATTTGACTATGTTTATACAATCAGTTTAGTGTCTGAGGTTGAATCTGGATTTTGGACTTTTTGACCCTGGGTCCAGTGCTCTATCCACCTTACTGCCTACCTGCCTGAGACTAAATAAGTTTTAATTGGCTTCCCTATTATATTATTGATTCACATGAAATTTTTACATATTTATTTGCTTTCTGCAAGGTTATGGGGTTAAATGACTTAAATAAATAAATAAATAAATAACTTAAATGGTTAAATAACTGAGTAAGCATTAAGTGTCTGAGGCTGGATTTGAACTCAGGTCCTACTAAGTCTAAGGCCGGTTCTCTATCCACTGTACCACTTAACTGCCCTTGGATTTTTTAAAATAATTTTTATAATTGTCTATTCTTCCTCATATAATTATTGTTATAATGTATTATAATGTAATATATGTAGTTCATTTTAAAATTCCAAATGTAAGACTTATCTTTTGCATTAGGTTTGGTCCAACCATTATAGTCTATAAATAGCTTTTAAAATAATTTTTAAAAATATTATTTTTATTTTCAGTTCCAAATTATCTCCCTCCTTCAAGTCCTTCCCCTTGGTTATGTTCTAAAAAAATGAAAGAGAAAAGAAAAAGGTAAAAAATGTTTTCATCTAGACTCTGATTCCCATCACTTCTTTTTTTTAGAGGTGGATAGCATTTTATACCATGAGTTGGATAATTTTACACTTGAGAGGTACTAAGTCCTTCAAAGTTGAATATCTTCATTTTGCATCAGTTCATCTAAATTTTCTCAAGTTTTTTTGAAACTGCATTCCCTTTATCATTTCTTATGGCACAAAAATATCCCATTATAAAAAATTAACATAACATGTTTACTCATTGCCTAATTGATAGACATCCACTTAGCAACTGACAATTTGCTATAGTAAAAGAGATGATATAAATGTCTTTGTAAAATATAGATGCTTTTAAAATTTGATCTCCCAGGGTTCTCCTACTAGTAATGATATTGTTGGTTTAAGTGGCAAGTATAGTTTTAAGCCATTTAGGTGTAGTTCCAAACTTTCTCTAGAATGGTTAGAGCAGTTCCCAATTTCATTCATTCATACCCTTTTTTTTCACATCTCCTCTAGGATTTATCATTTTCCTTTTTGTCATGTTAGCCAATCTGACAGCTGTGATGTGGTACCTTAAAAACGCCTTAATTTACATTTATTTAGTCAATAGTAATTTAGACTATTTTTTGTTATGAATATTATTGCTATTGTTTGGATGTTTCGATCATGCCTAACTTATCATGGCAGCATTTTTTTTGACAGAAAAACTAGTGTGGTTTGCTATTTCCTTCTCCAGTCTTTTCTGCTGATGATGGAACTTAGGTAGAGTTAAGTGACTTGTCCAAGGTCATGCAAGTTAAGTGGCTGAGGTCATATTTGAACTCAATTCTTTCTCACTCCAGGTCCCAGGACTCTAGCCACTGCTTCATCTCCTTTATAGAGGACTTTAATTACTTCTTCTGAAAACTGTTTATTTCCCTTGACTATCAATTGGAGGACTCATACTTTTATAAATCTGACTCAGTTCCTTATATATTTGAGGAATGAGGTTATTATCAGAGATAATTCACTGGCTTCCTTCTAGTTTTGGCTACATGATTTTGTTGGTGCAAAAACTTTTCTTAATTTCATGTAATCAAAATGATCCATTTTGCTTCTTGTGATCCTGTTTGTCTTTTGTTTTATCATAAACCACTGCCTTAACTGGTAGATCTGACAGGAACAAATTTTACTTATATCACCCTTTATTTCTAAATCATATATCCATTTTGATCTTATCTTAATAAGCAAAGTGAGATGGTAGCTTTTGTGAAGCTGCTTTCCAGTTTTCTCAAAAAAATTTTGTCATCATACATTGATTTCTTAACCCAAAGGTTTAGATCTTTGGATTTAAACATTAGATTACTGTTGTCATTTAACTGTGTATTGTGTACCTGATCCACTCTATTAATCCACCACTTTATTTCCTAATCAGCATGAAATTGTTTTCATTTTGCAATATAGTTTGTAATACAGTTTGAAATCTGGTTCTGTAGGATCATCTTCCTTTATTTTTTTTTATTGATTTCTTGATATTCTTGATTTTTTTCACAGATAAGTTTTATTATTTCTTATAGTTCTATAAAGTAATTCTTTGGTGGTTTGATTGACATTACATTGAATTAGTAGATTAATTTGGGTAGAATTATCATTCTTCTTATAATGGCTTATTAGTATTTCTCTTGTTATTTAGATTTGACTTTATTTGTGTGAAAAGTGGTGGATTGTAATTACTTTCATATGGTTCCTGGATTTGCTTTAGTAGGTAGATTCTTTAGTATTTTATATTGTTGTCAGTTATTTTAAATGGAATTTCTCTTTCCTCTTCCTACTAGGTTTTGTTAGTAATATATAGAAATATATTGTTAATATAAATATTATGATTTGTGGGAGTTTATTTTATATTCTGTAATTTTGCTAAAGTTCTTATATCAATTAGTATTTTAGTGGATTCTTTAGGGTTCTCCCATATTAACACCATCTGCAACAAGTGAGTTTTAATTACTTGTTCATTCTTATTCTTTCAGCTTGTTTTTCTTGGATTATTAATATAGCTAATGTTTCTAGTACAATATCACATGATAGTGGTGAGGTTGGACATACTTGCTTTACCACTGCTAATAGAGGGAAGGCTTCAAGTTTATCCCCACTATAGCTAATGCATATTCTTAAATTTAGATCACTATTCCTTATCATTTAAAGAAAAACTCCTTTATTTCTTCCTAGTATTTTCAAGAGGATCAGGTATTTCATTTTGTCAAAAAGTTTTCTGTATCTAACTTGATATAATAATGATTTTCATTGTTTTTGCTATTGTTACAGTCTATATATATATATATATATATATATATATTTCTAATATTGAATCAACCCTGTTTTCCTAGTATAAACAATCTCAATATAGTATGTAATCTTTGTGATATATTGCTTTAATCTTCTTGCTAGTATTTTATTTAAAAGTTTTGTATCAATATTCGTTAAAGTAATGGATCTTGAGAAGATAGCAGAATAGGTCAGAAAATTTCAAGCCCTCTACATTTCCTCTACAAAGTAAAAATAAAACACCTCAGGGTAAATTTAGAGTGGTAAAAATAAACAAAAGTTGGGACAGAAAAGTGATCCTCAGACTACAGGAGACGATCCCAAGACAAATCTTGCAACTAAATGAAGTGTAAACATTTCCAGGACAGCTCTCTGAAACAGTAAGAGGTGAGCCCAAGGGGGAATTGGGTGGTCTCTGCCTCAGCCACAGGAATTATCACTTCACAGACAGTGAGGGGAGTCAAGTGTTTGAATGGGGAAAGAAATAAAACAATTCAAAAATTGCAGACTCCCTATTAGAATTACAAAAGACTTAGTAGTGGTTACATTACAAGACCACTGTATATCAAAGAACAAAAGAACTGAGGTTATGGATGAAAATATCATACCCATCAATGTTAAGTATAATCCTGATTTTTTAAAAAAATGATATTTAATAATTGCCATACCTTTGGGATTGTTTTGTAAAAAGTCCTGAACTTGATAGAAAAATTTGACATATACAAACCAGAGAAATAAAAAGTAAACATCAAAGACTATTTTCAAGGGACTCAATAAAAACAAATTGTTTACTATCTATATATGGAAATGTAAAACATATATCCAAGATTGTTATTAGCAACTGGGTAGTTCAAAGAAGGATTGGGACAGAACTGAATAGGATGGGATTCTTAAAAGTAAAATGGTATAGGAAAAGAAAATAATAGTTATCATTTTATATAAATGAAGTATGGAAAGAAGAACTGATACAGAGGAATTAGAGTTGTAATTCTGGAGACCTACTCTCAATGCAAAGGGGTTGAAGAAGGAATAATAATAATAATAATAATAATAATAATAATAATAATAATAATAATAATAATAAATAACATAGATGTGTATATGATTGTTTCATATGTGAGTGTACCTTTTAAATTCAGAAAGAAGTAAGAGAAGGGGATAGGGAGAGTACTGAATTAGAGCAGAAGGGAATGGGATAAGTGTATATAGAAGAGTATAGATCAATGATGAGGGAGGATATACAAAATATATAAGGAGGGATTCTTGGAAGGTTGTCAGATTAAAGAATAGGAGGACAAGGTAGTGAGTAGAAGTAAAGCAGACAAGTGAGATTAAATTATGGTTGAATAAACTGTGGTTATAGAAATGTAATATTATAAAATTACTGCGATCCTAAGAAGTGAGAAAAATATCAAAGAAAAGATGACAACTAGTAATAACTGACACAGGTAAAATAAACAGAAACAATAGAAACATGCAAAATACCTATAATAATACAAATGAAAACTAAAAGCAAGTTAAGCTTTAGGTAAAGGAAAAACCAATGATATGAAACTGCAGTGAATAGTTTTAATAACCTGGTATCATAGATGATGAAATTCATCTTACTGTAATTAGGTTATGTTTACTGAAACATTGGTTCATGATGACAGTGACAAAATCCTACATGGATATGATATAAAAACAAAAGCAATAATGAATGTATTTTAAAACCCACATAAAATGTAATGAATCTACAATTTTATTACCCTGTTTTGGCCCACCCCTATTTCTGTCATAGAAGGCATTTGTTAGGACTCCATTTTTATATATTTTTTCAAACAATTTATAGAATATTAGAATTATTCTTTAAATTTGCTCATATACCCATTGGATCTTTTTTTCCCCTTAAGGACCTTATTTATGGCTTCTTCAGTCCATTTTATGAGATAGTGTTATTTAAGTATTCTATCTATCTGGGCATTTTTGTTTTTGTAAATATATCAATTTCATTTAGATTCTCAGCTTTATTGGCATATAGTTGGACCAACAGGGCAACTAGGTGGCCCAGTGGATAGAGTTCTGAGTCTAGAGTCTCCTTGAGTTCAAATCTGGGCTTCAGATACTTACTGGCTGTATGATCCTGGGCAAGTCACTCAACCTTTTTTGTCTCAGTTCCTCATCTGTAACATGAGTTGGAGAAGGAAATGGAAAATCATTTTAGTATCTTTGCCAAAAAAGTCCCAAATGGGATCATAAAGAGTCAAATATGACTGAAACAATGAATAATAGAAGAAAAAGTTGGGAAAATGGCTTCTAATATTTGGTTTAATATTATCTGTAGTGGTTATACATTTACCTTTTCATTTTTGAGAGTAACATTGGTTTTATTTCATTTTTTAAAAAAGGAAATTTTCAGTGACTTATCAATTTTATTGATTTTTTATAAAACAAGTTCTTTTATTTAGTAGCTCAATGGTTTTGTAAACTTTCAATTTAGTAATATCTTTATTGATTTTTAGAATATCTATTTTGGTATTCAATTGACTAATTTTTTTACTTTTCTAAGGATTTTTGGATGCCCATTTCATTATTCTGCTCTTTATTTTATTGATTTAACCATTTAGAGAAATAATTTCCCCATGTACTGATATGACTGCATCCCACACTTTTGGCATGTTGTCTCATTATTCTCATTATCTTTAATGAAATTATTGACTGTTTTTATGATATGATCTTTGATCCACTCATTTATAATTAGATTAATTAGTTTTTAATTAACTTTTTTTTAGGTTTTTGCAAGGCAAATGGGGTTTGCTTGCCCAAGGCCACACAGCTAGGTAATTATTAAGTGTCTGAGACCGGATTTGAACCCAGGTACTCCTGACTCCAGGGCTGGTGCTTTATCCACTGCGCCACCTACCCACCCCTCTAATTAACTTTTAATCTATACTTCAAATTTCTTTATTGAATACAATTGTTTTTATTATCTTATGGTCTGAAAAGGATGCAATTAATATTTTTCTTTTCTGCATTTATTTGTGAAGTATCTATGTTTTAATACATGATTCATTTTTAGAAGATGCTATACATAGCTGAGTAATAGTATACTTTCTATTGTCATTAAATATTCTCCAGAGGTTTCTCTTATCTGACTTTTCTAAAATTCTAAAATTCTATTTATTGCTTTAATTTTGTCCTTAATTGAGTTCCTTCATAGAAAACTTTGCTGTTTATTCCCTTTAGTAAGTCATTTAACTTTTCCTTCAAGAATTTAGATACTACGCCATTTGGTAAATAAATATTTTCCTTTTATTTCTTTTCATTAGGTTTATTTTTATTTTATCTAATATTATGATTGCTACTTCTCCCAATTTTGCCTCAACTGAAGCATAATAGATTCTATTTCAACCCCTCATTTTAACTCTGTGTATTTTCATTTTGTGTGTCTCTTGTAAATAACACATTAAACTATAGTTTCTAATCTATTATACTATCCTCTTTTAGAGGGTTTTTTTTGTTTTTTTTTGTTTTTTGTTTTTTTTAGCTTTTGCAAGGCAAATGGGGTTAAGTGGCTTTCCCAAGGCCACTTAACTAGGTAATTATTAAGTGTCTGAGGTCAAATTTGAACTCAGATACTCCTGACTCCAGGGCCAGTGCTCTATCCACTGTACCACCTAGCCTCCCCTAGAGTGTGTTCTTATTCACATTGTTAATCATGTATTTCCCTCCATCTCCTCTATTAATACTTCTCTTTCTTTTTTTTCCGTATTGTTTCCTCAAAAGTCTTTTTTGCTTCTGACCACTACTTTCCTTTTTCTGTCCTTCCTCTTATCACTACACACACCCTTCCTCTTATCCCCTTCCCCTCCTACTTCCCTGTTGGGTAAGGTGAATTTCTATATCCAACTGTATATGTATATAAGACACATATAGATTCATAAATACATATGCATACATACATATACATGCATATACAAATACATGCATAATGAAAGCATATATGTTTGTATGTGTATATGGATGTATTTTTCCTTCTTTGAACCAGTTTAGATGAGAATCTGGTCTAAGCATTTCCCACTCCCTCACTGCCAAAATTTCCCCTTCTATTTGAAAAATTTTTCCTTACACTCTTTCTTATGTGAGATAACTTCTCATTTCCCTTCACTCTGTACATCCCTTTCTTACCCTTACATTTTTCTTTTGAGATATTGCCAAGATAATAGAATCACACCCATGTCCTCTATCTAAGTAGTTGCCATCAAACTCTCATTATGAAGATAAAAGTTCTTAGGGTTTACTTGCATCATTGTCTGATATTTGAATATGAACAGTTTAACCTTAATAAGTCCCTTATATGATTTCTCACTTATGTTTCTCTTTTATGATTCTCTTGAGTCTTCTTTTTGACTGTCAAAATTTTCTATTCCACTCTGATATTTTCATCAGGAATGCTTGATTGTTCTCTAGTTCATTAAATGTTCACTCCTCCTTCCTGCCACTACCCTGTAGGATGTTTTGCTAAGAAGTTTATTTTCATTTGGAATCCTAGTTCTTTTTCCTTCTAGACTATCATATTCCAAGCCTATACTCCTTTAGAGTAGAAGTTGCTAAATCTTGTGTGAGCCTGACTGTGCGTCAGCAGTTTTTGAATAGTTTCTTTCAAACCACTTTCATTATTATTTTCCTTGAGAACTATGGAATTTGATAAAAGCATTCCTGTGAATTCTCATGTTGAGATTTCTTTTAGGAGATATCCAGTGGATTATTTTATTTTCTACTTTGCCCTCTTCTAAGAAATATTAAGAGAAATAACTCCTTAAAATCCAGAAATAATGTTTAAAGAATTCTTTAGCTACTAACTAGCAAAGTATTGTTGGCACATTAAAAAAATGCAAATGCATTCATTATCTAGGAGGAATATCAACTAGGTCAAATGGATCTTAGATATGAGAACAGCTGGAATTGAACTGATCTTCTCAAAGGACATATCTTTGACCTATTAAAATAATTTATATCATTCAGAACGAATTTTTAATTTGGGATTGCCTTTAATTTTCCTAAATAAGCAAGCATACATTTTGTTATTATAGATGACACAGTCTTCAATGGACAAATTGCAAACATTTTTCAGTAAATCTGACATAAAATGCATGTATAGCAAAAGGGCAATAAGCAAGAACTTTTATCAACTAAAACTCTTTTGGCTTATTAAAAAAATTCATAAAATCAATTGTGGAGCCAGAAATTTCAAGTTTTTTTTTAAATGCAAGGGACTATTCAAATAAAAGACAATGTTTCTTATTTCCTCAATTTCTATCTTTTTGCTGAATATACCCCTTCAAGATTTGATTATTTATTTATTGATTGAAACGATGGAAGAGAAGCTGAAAAAAATATACAAATTTAAAAGGTACCAGGGAGAGCTTTAGCATAATTCTCCTCCCCATGATGACTGGTGTGAAAATAGTAATGCTTTTTGAGGCACAGAAGAGGAGAACGGGTTTTTTTGCCCCTTCCGAGATCTGGGAATGCAGGGATGCAGGTTGGGGTGGGGTGTGACTGGGGAAAGCACTAAACTTTGAATAAAAAGATGGGATTAGAGTAAGTAAGCTGGAAAACATTGATCAAGTCACTTGACTTCTCAGAATGAAATTTCCTCCTCTGTAAGAGGCAAGGCTTGAGCTTGATTTCTAAATCTTCTTCATTCTCTAAAATTCTAGCATTCACCATTTTCTCTCCTGGCTAAAGGTACTCTCCAGCTTCTGGCAATTTACCTAGCTGCCAGAAACAATCTCCCTCTGATGTTTTTGAAGTGTTATAAGCACATCTCTGTTGTGAATACAGTTGTGATTCACACACTAAGAAGAGAAATGTTATTTGAACACAGCTGTTGACTTAACATCTCTAGTAAATGCCCCTTTTTTTGGATGAGGTGCTTTGTGGGCTCAATAGCTGAGAATCTTGTCACTGTGCCTGAGCACTGTTGAGTGGAAGTGGGTGGTTTAAAGTATTCCTTCCTGGCTTTATCCCAGTTTATTCTCCTCAGTGGCTCAGTTGTTGCTTTCATATATAGCCTATATCCTGCAGAGACTGCTAATATTACCTTAATACTTTAAAATATTTATGATTTCATCAATGGAGGGGAATATACCTCACTAAAACAGATTACAAAGTTTCCATGAATTTCATTTTTATATTTGCATTTTTTTCAATCTGGACTTGTGATTTTATCAGTAGGAACTAACAATGTGGAATCTCTCTCCAAGAATGTCTATCAACAATAATTCCATAACATATTATTTGAGGGACAACAATTTAAGAAGCTTACCCAAATTCACACAGTATGTTAAAGACTGGACTTCATTCTAAGTGTGTAGACTCCAAGGCTGTCACTTTACTCATTTATGATACTCTTATATAGTTTTCTTGAATTACTGTGACTAGTAACAGAAATGAAAATTATTACTTGGGAGTCAACTATATGCCCATTTTTAAGAAGACTGGTCCTTCAATAATGGAAATGTCTGATGGACTAGGGCCATACTCAAAAGTCTTTTTGGTAGTAACTACCAGAGCTTAACTCCTCTGCCTGAATTTAAATTATGAGGTTAGACTAAGAAACTCTAGACACTTAAAATGATGCAAAATTTTATTTACATTCACTCTAAATTTAGTTTGCACATAAATTTATAGATCTGAATTTAGAGAATTATTCAACAAATTTTCATTTAGTCTCACTTATTATGCTGTCAATATTTTCTCTGGTGCATGTTATTTTTAAGGATCCAGAAAAAGAATTCCTACTTCCTTAGTATATCATAATAGCATCCAAGTATAGTTCTACACTAAATTAACTTTTAGTTGTATAGGAATAACTTTAGAAAAGTCATGTGTTGGTTCATAATCTCCATACCCCCTACTAAAAATAAGCTTCACAGATTACAAAAGCACATATATAAACCCCCAAACCAAATAAAATCCCAAAAGGCAAGATTTCTTTACTTTAGAAATGACAGAATGTATAAATGATAGAACAGAGCTAATATACATCTTCCTTTGTATTGAACAGTAGACAAAAAAGATGTGAAGGAATGAAATAAGTCTGTGGGTGTCTTTGTTGAATATCAGCCTCTAAAAAACTGTAAGATAGCCAGCTGCTCTTACAAATGCTCTATGACATGGATGAGTAAAAACATATGTAAGCAATAAAAAAGGAAGGAAAAACCTTTCCTTTTCTCCTCTTTGAAGTTTAAACCTTACTCTATGAACAACCTCTTACAAGGCAAGGTCTATCATAATTCATCCAATTATATAAATTAAAGAAGACAATGTTGATATTTTACAAAGAAGTCACTGGTAAGCTAATTAAGAAAATAGTTCTATTAAACTGGGAAGTTATCAGTAACTTAGGAATACACTAATACTTAGCAATAAATACACTTAGCGCTAACTTAGTTATACATTTAGTAATAATATACATGTGTGTATTTAAGGTAAGAACATTCATTAAATGTTCAATATATACAAAAGAAATATACTCTGAAAAGGGCATCTCAATCAACTATTCTATTGTTCCTGTGATTTCCCATACTAAAAATATCATTCTTTTCCCACAATTCCTCAATATGTTTTCTCTCCACTTACAAAAATACATTCTCCTTGAGTAAAAGAAATGCCTTGCTTTTGCATTTATAGAGGTTCCTAGAGGTTTCTAGGAATTCCTAGATGGTTGCACAGTGTTTTTACCTCCTTTCCTCCCTCCCTCCCTCCCTCCCTTCCTTCTTCCTTCCTCTCTTCCCTCCCTCTTCTCTCCTTCCTTCCTTTCCTTCCTTCCTTCCTTCCTTCCTTCCTTCCCCTTCTTGAAAATCTTTACTACTTGAATATGGTTATATCATGCCTCATTCCATCTCCAATTCCAGTTTTCTATTCTCCAGACAATGTTTCCAGTTCTTTCAACTGAAATCCATTAGACATGGACTCAAGCCCTTCTGGACATTCCCCATTTATCAATGTCTTTCTAAAACTGGGATATCTAGAACCAAAAACAATTTTCTCCAATATAGCAGACTTGGTTAGAAAAGCTTTCCCAGATCTCAAATTCTCAGATGCCTGATTACAAATTTGTTTGTTTTTTTATAAGATTCAAAGGGCATACTGAACTACTTCAATCAATCCTAACTTTGTATGTAATATCTCATCTCATCCAATTGCTGAAAGTATTACATTCCTTCCCAACTTGATTACTTGGGTTAGTGCAGGGCTGTTGCAAGGCTAAAATGGGATAATATACATAAAACTGTTTAAAGAGCTTTGTAATCTTTAAAGTCCTATATAAATGCTAGTTATTATTATAATTATACGTTGTTCGTACTTAGGTCAATGCCTTTGATTGATTGATTGATTCAATGGAAATGTCTAGGTCTTACTTATGCTTTGGTTCATACCTCTGATTGATATAATTGCAGAGTCTAAGCTTTTTATTATTTTTGAGGTAGAGGGCTTGGAATGTCTCTTATACCTGCAATTTACAGAAAATGATCATTTCTTCTTTTAAAGAAAAAAATAAAGGAACTAAGTTTTCGAAATGATAGGTATGTATGCTTTATGTGAGTAGAAAAATGACTTTATACACACATATAGTTATAGCTATCAAAAATATAAAAAAAACTTGTGCTAACCAAAAACTTGCATTGACCAAAGATTCAAGGGTCAGTGAATAAGCCTACCTGCAGAGTTCAGAGCACCTGTACTTGGCCATATTTCCCACTGAACAGTCATTAAGTTTTTTTCTGTTAACCCCTGGTAGATACAGCTTGGAGAGCTTTCACATGTTTGTAACCTCTGCCAAAGGTCACCCACTTAACTGTACAATACTTAACACCTTTTGTAATCTATTGGTATCCCTTTATGTATGAATGTCTTCAAAGATTTAAGTTAAAATATTACAATTTGGTGACTCATTTGCAGGTCTTATTTTCTCAAAATTGTGTAGCTCTTTTTTTAAGTGAATTTCTAAAAAAATGAGGCAGCTATTTTTGTTGAGTGACAGAAAGAAATCTGAAATCACATGGAGTTAACTAGCTGACATAGGAAGAAATTAAATATATGCACATAACATAAAAAGATGCTACTATAATCTTATTTTGCCTTAGCGACCATGGGGATTCTCTACTTTTCAGTTAAAATTATTCTAAAAAAACTGAGTTTGTGTTTTTCCCCCAATACATAGTGATTTTTATTACAACTTGTAGGAACCCCCAAACCTATTTCTATTCAAATTTTTTCATCCTTTATAGGTACTAAATCAGTATCTCCAAATTCTGAACAAAATCACTACACATTAGGTCATCAAAAAAGTACATCCTCACCATAAAAATGTTTAGACTGTTTTGCCATATGGTGTTTCAGGCCTTAGATTTCTTATTAGATGGCTTAAGTAGTATCTTGAGAACCCTTTACAGCCTTCAGTGAAAAGTTTTTCTATAAACATAAAATTATGTTAAGATCTACAATCTTTTTTTAAGTGGTTTTTTACCTCAAGGCAAATAGGGTTAAGTGACTTGCTCAAGGCCACAACAGCTAGGTAGTTATGAAGTGTCTGAGGCTGGATTTGAATTCAGGTACTCCTGACTCCAGGGTTGGTGCTCTTTCCACTGAGCCACCTAGCCACCCCAAAATCTGCAATCTTGAAGTTAATCTCGGTGGTCCTCACAGTGGTAGAGGTTTTGATGTAGAAATTCTCTCCAACCTGTATAATCTCCACTGCTGGCTTTAAGGCAGCTGCTAGAGCAATCTTTCTTAGCATCATATTCACTCTCAATGCTTTCATCAAGTCCTCAAAGTCTGCCACAGGTAAATTGGGTACCAGGGAAATATTACCGGGGTAAGGTCATCAAAGAAAGTGATTTGCTAAGCATTATTAATAATAACAGCTAAGATCTATATGGCATTTTAAGGTTTGCAAAATGATTTACAAATATCTTCTCACTTTTATCCTCAACAAAATTTTGAGACAGGTACTTTTATTATCTCATTTGACAGATGAGGAAATTGAGGCAGACCAAGGTTAAGAGGTTAATTAATTTGTCTACTAAAACATGTCCAAGTCAATAAGGGATTGAAAGGATTTGAATTTTCTTCCAAAGTGCTCTCTGCTGCTCTATCCATGTCACTTAGTTACTACATTATGTTAGAAATCTAGGTAGAAGGTAAAATAATGCAAGTGAGGAAATTCCAAATATTGGGAAGGGGAGGGGAACTATCTTCAAACAATTCCTGGGAGGTAGGTGTTATTTCTCAGTTTAGAGTGGTGGACACTAAGACAATCAGAGTTTAAGTCACCTATCTAGGGTCTCCTTGCTAATATGTGTCTGAGATCACACATGAACTCAGGTTTTCATGTTACCAGACCAGGTGCTTTACTCACTGTGCTGCCTATATGGTGGAATTGCAGGCATAATTTTGTCTACAGTCTTAACCTTCAAATCTTATCTTGCAGGTGACCTCCAATGAGAGACATAGCATAGTCTATGAACAGAAGACTGGCCTCGGAATCAGGAATACTGAGGTTCCAGCTCTGCCTCTGGAACACACTGACAGTATGACCATGGGCAAATCACTTAACCTTTCCATGGTCTAGGCAAGTCTTTAAGAGCTACTGAGCTATATTAGCAGAGTTCTGCCAGAAAAGATTCCTTGGATTTTGCTGTTTGTTGTTCATTTAATCCCAATCTTTTGGCAAAGATGCTAGATTGAGTTGACTTTTCCTTTTCCAGCTCATTTATAGATGAGACAGAGTTAAGTGACTTGCCCAGAGTCTCAGAGCTGGTAAGAATCTGCCTGAGGTCAAATTTAAACTCAGAATGATGAATCTTCCTGACTTCAGGCCTGGAACTCTATCCACTGAGTTACCTAGCTACACATTCTTTTACATTTAGGAAAGCATATCTGGACATCCCTTCCCTAACTTTTCCAGAAACATTCCCATGAAGTCTGCCTTTGTGTAAAAATAGCTCTATCTCAATAATGTCAATTTAAAGGCTTATCCTCAGATACATTTCAGAGCCTAGTTATTTATGATTAGAGAGGGTGGGACCTCTAATTATAGGAGGTGGTAACAGATTGCTTATAAATCAAAAATTTTAAACAAAATTAATGAATAAACATAATAATGAAATTTATTTTTCCCTGGTTTCCATCTTTGACTCTATCTCCCTTAAATCCTTCCACTTTGAGTTACAAGGTAAGAGCAAATAAAAAAGTAATCAAATATCCACTTCTAGACCATTTAGAAAGAAACAATATGCCAATTTCTTAATCTATTTCCCAATCCTTCCTAGTGATCAGATCTAGACAAGAATTTAAGTAATCCCTCATCTCTTCCATTCCTCACTCTTTTATCTATAGTTTTTTTTTGGGAACTAATCTAACTTGTTTGCAAATGGTAAAAAAACTTTGCACAAAGTTTAGAAAGAAAAAGTTTTAATTTTATTCCAATCACTTTTTAGAGATAGAAGGCAAACTGCCTCTTAATGATTAAATTTACACATTAAGTGTCACTCATTGAGTTTCCTAACTTTTGCTTTGATCCATCACTGGGAAGTAGAACAAGTCTTCCTGCTATTAAAACTATTTAAACAAAGGCCAAATATTATAAGATTTTTTAATTTAGATTATGGCTTCACTTTCATATGCTAAACAATTCACTTCTTATTCCTATACGAAAGGGAATATGAAAGGGAAAGGATGCTAAGTATGATGAAATAAATGGGAAGACATTCACAAGCAGAGAATAAATAATGAAAATTTGGAGGCAACAAGAGAAGAATAATTTAAAAATTCTTCATTTGTACATTAGTAAAACATTGTTGTAGTTCTACACTATATAGAATTAGGTATATTTTTATATAATTTTCATAGTCACTTAAAACATATTACCTATTATGTAGTTAGAGTTTAGTTAAAATATATGTATGGCAGTGTTGACAAGTTTGAGATACTTGCAACCAATTACAAAAGAAGAGGAATAAAGAAAATAAGAGAACTAATATATTCATATAACCAATTATATAATCAAAATATGTATACATAAACATTTCAATGATATGTTTTCCAGAGAAATATGCATTTTAATATAATAATACCACATATATATTTAACCACATAGACACACACTCCTGTAGTGGAGTAAGTAGTAGAACCATCACCATGGTACTAGAAAACAGGAGTACTGGGTTTATTACTAGCATTGTCACTTCCCTTTCTTATCTTCCACAATAGGTACCTCTGTTTTCCCCTATCATTAACAGCTATAATCAAGGAATATTGATTGTTTAGAAAACTAAAGTGGCAAAGGGATTATTATTGCTGTCATTGTTATTATTAAATTTGATTCCCCAAGTTTGGAAAGCCCTATCCCTATCTCTATCCTGCTTGTTGATGTCTATCTACCCTTAAAATTGAACCCAGATCTCAGATGCCCCAACTCCCCTGCTCCATCCCCCTAGAATCAGATGTTATGATTATGCACTTTTACCATACACTTATACAATGAAACTCATCTACCTTATCTTATTACTAAATTGTAATCTCCATGAGGAAAAAGATACTTTATTATTTAAACATAGCATTTTGCTTAGCAGTTAAGGGTCCATAGTGCACAAGTGGTATTTAATACATATTTTAAAATTGAATTGAAATTGATTTGCTGCAATTTTATTCTTCCTAGGAAGTCTCCCTTTGTTTTCCTGTCATTTCTCATTTTCAAAAACTGAGACAATTTTTGTTTTCTTGAAACACTCCCAGCATGATTGAGAATTATTATTAAAGAAAATTATTATTAAAGAAAATATTCTTAAATATCTTTAGAATTAGTAAATTAGATAGGAGATCATTTTAAGCACTATAATTCAATTTTATATTTTATATTGAAGCATCTTTTCTCATAGATGAAAATCAATATTAAATCAATATTTATTAAATATAATTATATACTACCCACTGTGCTAAATTCTAGAAATACAAAGATGAAAAAAGAATGGTCTTTGCCTTCAAGGAGCTTACAATCTTGTGGGTGAAGACTATATATAAAGGGAATTTGCAAGGGATGGAAGTGGGACAAGAAGAAGGTACCCTGTTAGGGAACATTGTGGAGAAGTCAAAGAAGTTCAAAATGGTGGGAAGTACTAAGGTGGGAAACAAGATGTCTGAGAAGATATCTCTATTGATAACTCTACTTTCTAATTAGAGAGGCAGAGGGTACTGATGAGTTCTGAATTACAAAGCTGACTGGATCTTGTAAGATGAGATTTCCCAATGCTTAGTTTACTGGGGACACAGTGGAAAATTCAAAGATACCCAAAATGAACCTCATCTGGCTCTCTTCTCAACAGCAATAGCTATGCTACTGATTTAGTAATATTTCATGAAAAAATGCTTCTGCCCTTGACCACTTTCCTATTTAAATTAAACTCATGCTTATTTAACATCCTGAGAGGGAATTTATTGAAGGGAAGGAGAAAACTCTTGCTTACCTCCATCCCCTTGGCCACTTTAAGACCTTGAAGAGTTCAAAAGAGCTGGATGATTTTAGATTCCTATTTGTGTTCTAGTAACATCTCTGAAAGAGCTGATAGCAGTGTCTACATAGGGAGACAAGGAGGACAAAGTTAATACATCGAGGAAAGGGAATTTTCTGCAAGGAACCCAGCAGAAAGATGACTTGTTTTTTGTTGTTTGTCCTTCATTCTCAGAGGACCAATGACATCAAGGTGGTGATATCTTGACTTATGTGTGAATTTGATTTAAGTGAGGTAGAACTGTGTAAAAACAGCAGTCTCATTCTCTCCTCCAGGATCATCAGCAAGACAAAAGTCAAGACAACTGGCAATGGCCCATCAAACAGACTTGCTGAGGGCTCCCTGAAGGGATAAAGAGGACTTCTAGGAGCTGTTTAAAAAATATCCTTAATCTCCTAGGATATTCTAAAGTAGATTTGGGAATGAGGGTCCAGGAACCTTGACTAGAGTATATATTACTTTTTTATTATATAGGAAAGGTGATATAGTACCAGTTTATTCACTTGACAGTTTTCCATTTTCATAATATGTACTTACAGAGTTTTAGAGCTGAAAAGAACACTAGAATCTGATCCATTCATTTTAAAGATAAGGAAACTAAAATCCCAGGGAAGTTAAATGGCTTTTATTCACTGAACCAGTAGCCTAAGCCAGGTCTAAAACTGAAGGATTACTGATTTCTAATTAGTACTCTTTTTCTCTGTACCATATTATTCATGATGGTTTAGTGTGAGTCTTTGTGATAAAGTAAAGAGGGTTGTACTTAATATCAAGAGAAAATGGAATTCAAATCCTGCCTACTTATATGAATTACTTTGCCTTTCTGAATCTTGGTTTCCTCATATGAAAGATATGGCTAGTTCTTATCTTACAGTGTTGCAATAAGGATGAAGTGAGACAATATATGTACAGAAACATCAATTTTTGTACAATATAATTTTAATAGTTTTTAAAATAATTATAACAATAATAATTTTAATAATTTGTTTTTTTTATCCTCCATTAAAGTCTTCCTCTAATAACTCCTCATAGTGGAGGTAACTCTGTAAGCTCTGGCAGATACTGGTGGAAAAGCTTCAGGTGAGGACTAGTCTAGCTAAAATCAGAGAAGTTCATCAATTAAGATGATCATAGAGTAATGAATTTGATGGTCATAACTGTCCTCAAAAATGCTCTAAATGCTCTACTAAATGCTCTACTAAACCATCAAAGAACTGCAATCTCCATGAATAGTGGAAATGCCCACCCAGAGAAGGTTGAAGATAGTTCAATTTTTCAATAATTAAGAATACCTTTAGGCATCCTTAAAGATTATGTTAATTGGTTATAATTTCGGTGAAAATTCTAGAATTCTTTCTGTAATTCTTTTAGATTTGTAGTCTAATTTGAATGAACTAAAGTGAATAATCAATGATTTCTAATTTGGTTCCTGTACTTTGTAAAGCAGCAGCTTCAGAATTTTTAACTGGAAGAACCTTGGGCTAAGATGTCATTGCTATTTTTATGTTCAAGTAACTTCAACAATTAATTCCAATAGAACTGGCAGAAGATCTCAGCACTAAGTCAACAGTATAATCTCAAGGCATAAAAATTGTGGAGGAAATTTAGATGTCAAGGGCAAACTTTCATGTAACCTCATTAGGAACAGATGGGTTTTTAAGGCAGAAGCTTGATGACTCTGACTCATTTAAAAGGAAATAAGCACAATGAATTAAACAATAAATCAATCATAATAGCAAATATGTTAGCATTTTTATGACATCCCAGGAACTCCAACAGGAAGAAACAAGTAGCCTGCAATATACTGCTAAGGTATGGTTACAAACAACTTTGAAGTGTATAACAGAAAATTATACAAGTGCAAGAAGAAATTCCTTGGGAATTTTCCTTCAACAAGTGACTGTAGCCTTTGGGAAAGACTTAGACCCAGCACAGTAATTTGTTTGGCCACTGTATCTGGACTCATTTATTACGGCTCAGTGGTCCAAGCAACAGCTTAATAACTTAAAGCAACATGTTCCAATTTCAGACTTGCTAATGACTTTGTCCAGTCCTGGACAAATCACTCAACTCTTACAGAAATAATTTCCCAGGGTAGTTATTTAGATATTTACTGTTGTTTCCAATCATAAAAATACCTCTCAAGGACCTAAAATGTAATAAAATAAAAATGAACAAGAAAATAAGAAAATCAAAATATGGAAAAGCATGTCTCTGTTAACTTTTAAAAATATTTTCAAGCTTATAAACTTATTTGATACTTAAATAAATATCAACTTTCTTTTTTAAGATCTCACAAGATGAGTTAAAAAAGAGAGATTTTCTAGTTAGTTTCACTGAGGTTTCTGTCAATGTCTTTATATACACTATTAAAATGTCATTTCCTTTTCAATTTTTTAATAACCACTGATAAATTACTGCAGATACCTTTTTACATACCAGGAGTCCACTTCTCTGACCATTCCACAGGACAGAAAACAAATTTATTGGTGGAATGGTCTGAGGGAAAGTGTAACCAAGAGAAAAGGGAAAAAAATAGATGACTTGTTGAAGTACTCTGTAATCTGATTTGTTATGGTATGACTTTCAAAGAAATATACTTCCTGAATTCTAACATACTATTAGGGGTAGAGTAAGAGAAGAGAACGGAGTGGAAGGAAAAGAATGGAACTTGAAAAAAGGATTAGGATGAATATACACTGGAAAAACAGGAGGCCAAATAATCATAGGATCTGATGTCAGGTTCCAAAATGACTCATTGAATTATTCTATTATTGATAGAATTCTTTCAGCTAAACTTGTACAGAACCAGAATATGCACATATCACACTGCTAACAATGTCCTTAGGTCCCCTGGTAAAAGGGAACTAACTAGATGTGTAGAATAGGATGATTTTTACCTTAAAATCAAATAGTCAAATGGAGAGAACAAAAGGTCATGCCCCTTTTCTTTAACATGCTTATTTTGACTCAGAAGAGTTTTCAAAAGTACAAAATATGCCCAAGTATTAAAAGTAACAAGCAAAAATATAAAATCTGACCCACTACCTGCTGCCTGAAATCAACATTCTACCTATTTCCATGCCTTCCTAAAATGTTCTCTTTCCTCACATTTGACTCTTAGAATCCTTATTTAACTTCCTACAAGGCTCAGATCAGTTGTCACTTCCCATATGAAATTTTTCCTTATTTTCCCAACTGTTTCACCTCTCTCTTACCTGAGACTGAACACTTACTTCCTATATGATATAGGCCAACACATCATTTTCCATATATATATATATACATATATATATATATATATATATATGTATGTATGTATGAAATGGGTGCATCAAACTAGATTTAAGTCCTTCCATACATTGATAACCCTAAAAAATTCTCCTATATTCACCTGTGTAATCTTGACATTTCATATCATAATAATCATGAAGGGAATATGCAAAAAGACATCCATGAAGTTGATTGAAGCTTTATATGTCAGCATCCATAAGGAAGATGAGACAATTCAGCGAACTCAATTAGACATCTAAATAACACCAACGTTTGTTTTATTATCATTAATTATACTAAAAAATATGTTCATGGAAGAGGAGACTTTGAAATATGTTTGAAAACATACTTTAAAAGTAGGAAATGTGAGAGGTTAAAGGCTAGAGTATAAGAATCTTTGAACATAATTAACACTGAAGAAAATCACACAAATACATACAAAGAAAATTATTATTTAATAACTGACTTTGAAAATAACCAGTTCCTGATAAGTCATTTCCAAATCAGCTGTCTGTATATAGTCAGACCATTAGATTAAAAAAGCAAAGATAAAAATCAATACTACATTAGAAGACTAAAATAATAAGCTTTGGAGTGCAATTGAGGCAACTATAATCTGATTCATTTAGGCAATTTATTGATTTTTTTAAAATGAGAAATGGGTAAAATAATAAGCATTCAACAGAAACTATTACCATTTCCTAAAGAAGTTTAAACAATGTGAATCAATTATCGCAACAAGGATACAAAAAGAATCTAAAAACTTCTGCAGCCCAAAAATGTTTAACTTTCTTGCCAAGGGAAAGATATGGTACATAAGGGTGGTAAAAATATAGAGTATAAATTCATTTCTAATACATAATGATGTAGATTGTGGGAAATTATGAAAAACATGACATCAAAAAACGAGTGAAAATTAGAGAAAGTAAAAACAGGATTTTGGAAAATATAGTAAGGGAAACCACTAAGCAGATTATCCTAAGTGCTAAAGATAAAATGAAAAGATGGTAAACGCATGAAAATGGAAAATATTTATTAAGATTTCTATAACAAACTCTTTTCTACATTAAGGGAGTCACCAAAAGTTATACTAACATCACAATCCCTTAATGTGCTAAATGAATACATGAAAATAGAACTAAAGATAACAATGGTGTGAAGAAGAGATGGTCTAGACCAAACATAAAAAAATGAGCTTCATGTAAGAGATAAAAAATATTAAGTGAATGCGTATCAATGTATCTGAAAGCAAATGTCTTTTAGGGAAAATACTGACCATATTGCTATTAAATTTTTTAATACAATTGAGAAAATAGAAGTATCTATTAGTCCATATTCCTATTTTCCCAACTCCACAAATTCTCTAAAAATAAAATCACATTGGGGGTACCCTTGAAAAAGGTAAAAGAGAATTGGATGGCTCTTCACAAATAGTATTTTGAAGCAGACTTCATCTTTACTATCACAAAACCAGTTAGAATTTGCTGAGAATACAAAAAACTGCTTCTTTTATGGTTAAAAAATTGATTCAATAAATCAAAATGTTGCATAACCTATTCAATAAGGTATCTCATGTGTATATTGAAAGCATACATATAGCAAGAACTATACCTAGTTCTCTATACCAAAAACTATACCAGCTCCCTATCAGATTGCAGAGTCCAGCAGTTATCTTGAGGTTCAGAACTCCAGTGTGCTTTTCAGATTAGGGATCTGCACTAAGTTCAATATCAATATGGTGAAAGGTATGTGTTTGTGTGTGTGTGTGTGTAGGATGAGGTGAATAGGAACACTAATTTCCCTAAGGAGGAGCAAAATAAGCTGGTTAAAGCCTTTATGTTAATCAGTAGTAGGGCTAGGTTTGTGATTAGCCCCTAGTTTACTTCCTGTGTAAACAAAAGAATAAGAGGGATTCTTAGGGTTGGTCCTATATAAGCATGACATTGTAGCAAATACATAATGCAAAACATCATAAAATTATTCACAAAATTCATGAAAATCCAAAAATTTGTTCTAAATACCATGTGGGAAAACCAAGTGAATAAAGAACACTGTTTTACAATCTTTGATTTTTCACTCTATGATACGTAGTTGGATGAACAGGCCTTTACTTATGGATATTTTGCAGATGGATAGGGGATTTATTCTCCATTCAACCAATCACCATCTGTCTTAAAACCTGAACCAAAGAACATATACTGGAGGAGTTAACCTTTTCAATTCTAGAACTTCCACCTTGTGGCACCATTGTGCTGGTTAATGAACTTGCCTCTTATCACAGGAATGTTCTCAAATAAAGAAATCAAAATTGTCAAAAGATACATGAAAAACTGTTCCAAATCACAAATAATTAAAAAAATGAAAATTAAAACAAAATCTGAGATTCTATTTTACACCTTAAGCATGGTGTTGAAAACGGCAGTTGTTGGAGGGTCTGTGGAAAAACTGATGCATCAATACACTATTAATAGAGCTGTGATTTAGTTCAGATTTTCTAGAAAGTAATTTGTAACTAAACCTTAAAAGTCTCTAAATTGACATTCCCCTTGATCCAGTGATCTCAATATTATGTATGAATTCCAAAACGATAAAAGAAACAAGGAAAAGGCACAAGCACAAACATGTTTATGAAAAACATGTATGGTAAAAAAAAACAAACTTGGAAACAATTGGGATTGTCATCAGTTGGAGAATGACTGGATAAAATATGGTATATGCATGTAAGGAAATATTATTGGAAAATAAGAAATAATGGTAATAGCTAATAATAATAGCCAGTATTTATACAGTACTTTAAGACTTGTAAAGCATTTTACAAAAATTATCTTATTCTATCCTCATAACAATCCTGGATGGGTTGTTTCATTCGTATAACAAATGGATAATTCTGTGAAAATTTGTTAAAAGGACATTATCTGACATTAGATGAACTGGTTATATAGTAAAGGCCAGGAATAACCTATGGATAGCTAGACATGCCATGCTGAAATTCACATGATCATAGCAGCATGAAGTACACTGACTTACATCTATGGAGGATTTATGGCACCACAAACAGAATAAGTGAAATCTATGCCCTTGGAGCTGGGTTTCTTAACATTTTTTGTTTGTCATGAACTCTACTGGTAGTCTGGTCCAGCTTATGGATACCTCAGAATAATATTTTAAGATGCATAAACAATTAAATAAGATTACAAATCACTTATATTGAAATGCAGTTATCAAAATATTACTAAAAACAAATTCACAAGCCCCTTTTGTCAAGCTTTTTTTATTACATATTTTTGCCTGTGTCTTTTCCATGATTCTTTTATTTGTTTGGTGATCAGTGCATAATACTGAGCTCACTGAATCAAGGGGAATGCCAATTTAGAGACTTTTAAGGTTTAGTTCCAAATTATTTTCTAGAATAATAAACCTATTATTTATATAGAGAGAACTCTCCTTTGTAAGATCACTGATTCATTAAATCATAGAATTGAACATGGTGGAGAATTTAAGCATCCTGAAGGTAGGAACTCTTTTCTTTTCTTTTCTTTTCTTTTCTTTTCTTTTTTCTTTTCTTTTTTTCTTTTCTTTTCTTTTTTCTTCTCTTCTCTTCTCTTCTCTTGTCTTCTCTTGTCTTGTCTTCTCTTGTCTTGTCTTGTCCTGTCTTGTCCTGTCCTGTCTTGTCTTGTCTTGTCTTGTCTTGTCTTGTCTTGTCTTGTCTTGTCTTGTCTTGTCTTGTCTTGTCTTGTCTTGTCTTGTCTTGTCTTGTCTTGTCTTGTCTTCTCTTCTCTTCTCTTCTCTTCTCTTGTCTTGTCTTGTCTTGTCTTGTCTTGTCTTGTCTTGTCTTGTCTTGTCTTGTCTTGTCTTGTCTTGTCTTGTCTTGTCTTCTCTTCTCTTCTCTTCTCTTCTCTTCTCTTCTCTTCTCTTCTTTTCTCATCTTAATATCCTTAGAACTTAGCCTTGGACATTCAGAGTGCTTAATGCTTTGTTGAACTGAATTGAACTAAAATTTATTATCTTTGTCAAAAAAACAAACAAACAACTTAAGGGCAGCAGAATCAAGAAGAAGATAGTCATTTTTCAGTGTTTTAAATGTAAAGATGCTCTAGATAAAGTATCAAAAATCTGTTATAGTCTAAACTCATACAATCTAAATTGTTATAATCTAATTGTCATTAGGATCATCATTTTCATTCTAAAGTACTTCCGTCTGACCATCTTTAAAATGAGAGGATTGAAATAAAATAATTTTTAAGTTCCCTCCTTCCTCTCAAAGTTAATTTATTAAAAAGTATTCTACCTTCATTTTTCCTATCTACTCAGTGAAAGCAGAAGACTGAGAATGGCATCTTTATGAACTCATTGTTTCTTACCAGTAAGAGACCAAAGGCCTGAATCAGTAATAGAGCCTGTCCCCTCAAGTGAAACACTTGCTGACCTTGAAATTTGAGCTTGATTTTAATATAGATATAGCAGCAGCTTACTCTGAACCCCACGGCATTTTTCTATTCATTTATATCAAATGAAACTTGTTTATAATGGCATGCATCTTGATGAAGAACATGGTCCAGTGTTTAGCAGGTATGTAGTATTTCAAGATGAACTTTGCTGTGTAGACTGTTATGATCCAGTGACATCTAATAGAGAACTAAATTGAACCTTTGGATTTTTACTCTGAAATGAGGGTGACAAATAAGTCCTAATTACCAGAAGTGTGTGAATATCAAATGGGAAAATATACACACAAATAATACAAAACACTTGTGATAAAAATACTCTGTGTGTGTACATATATATATATATATATATATATACATACATACATACATATATAACTTGGAAATATATACACACATTCATCCAAGTTATCTCTGTTATCATCATGATCAAATATTCTCATAGGGAATTTTTCTCAAATCAGGCAAGGATGTTAATCTCTTTGATTTCTTATAATTATATGATTCTTCTTCTGAATCAAAGCACTATTGGTTTAATCAGCATTTCAATTTAATCCAGCATGCATGCATTAAATATACTTTCTTTGTGTCAAACACTGGGGAGGATGTGCATCTACTTCCATAGCTGGATGCCAGAGTACATTATAACCAACAAGTTAATTTTGAATGATGAGGCTGCCTACTAGGAATCTTCTAATTACTAAATATACTGCCTAGTGAGGTTTAACAAAAGATTGATGAAATACCACTGATCATACAGTTTTCTTTCATTGCTTATGAACCAAAGGTCTCAGAATCCAATTAGGTGAAAACCTCCCTTTCAGAATAGAGAGAGAAGGTGGCAAATCAATTGTTGAACCCTAGTAACAGGAGGGTGGGGCAGGACAGTGACAGAAAGTATAAGAGAGGTGAAGAAGAAAGCGAGAAAGAGAGAGAGGCAGAGTGGGAAAGTCAGAGGAAGAAGAGACAGAAAAAGAATATTGCTGAATGGATGATACAATGCTTTTGTATCTCAGTTCCATTTTTCCATTTCTCTCTCACAGGGCATGGGAATATACTAATTACATCCTGAGACAATTGGAAACCTTACCTTAGGCAATGGATTTGGGAAAAGACTAACAGAATTTCAGAACAGAAAGGAATCTCAGAAACACATAATCCAATCTGGAAAAGAATTCCATTACAGTATACCCCACAAACCCTTCTCCAATGAGGGAAAACCCATCATCTACCAAGGAAGCAATTCCACTTCTACCTCTAATTGTTAGGATATCTTACTTTACATTAAGCAGAGATACCCTCACCTGATTTCTCTGAGTTATGTTCTCTAAGGCCAAGCAGAATACCATATATTATGACTTCAAAACCAATGAACTTTCCCACCAATGCATAGTGAAAATTCAGGAGATGGCATTGGGTCTTCCACAAAGACTCCTTTAATGAAGGGTTAAACTGTTGCAAATGTTTACAAATGCCCTGAATGAAATTTTTCCCTTTGTTATGTGGAGATTTTTTTTTAATCCTTTAAGGTATTGTGACAAATTTCTTCCAAGACTTATAAGATCTCTTGACAACAAAAAAGACTTCATTTACAACTGCAGTTATCTTAACCAATTTTATCCAGTTTTACTAATGATCATCTTTGGGACACAGTTTATGATGTGATTTTTCTTAAATATGAATTAGGTGAACTTTGAATCTATTTCCTCTCAAGCAGATGTCATTTCGTTTTTTAAATGTTATTTTACTTTTTCCAATTACATGCAGAGATAGTTTTCAATATTCATCTTTTTATAAGATGTTGAGTTCCATGTTTCCTGGCAAGTAATCTGATATAGGTTAAACATGTACAATCATTTCAAAAAATGTTTCTTAAGAGTTTATTATGTATTTTGTGTCTGGGGATGCAAAGAAAGGTGGGGGAAAACAAACTCACAAAAAAGCTTAGTCTCTGCCTTCAAGAAGCTTATATTTTAATGAATGTAGGGTTTTCAAGACTTTCTTAGAATCAGTTTTTCAAAACTAGAAAATTACCTAGCTTCATATTGAAAGGTAAAATGCAACATAAACAGTAATTATAGTATGTTATTTGCAGCATTTCATAAACAAGAACGCAACATTTTTCAATTGAAGAACAAGATGAACTGATAAAAATGTATATTTTTCCTAAGGAGTTGTGTTGGTGTTAAAATGTTTCAGAAAGAGATAATGTATTCTGCACTGCACAGCAGTTTACTACAGAGTTCCACTTATTACTGTTATTTTTGTATAAAGGTCATCATTTGGGTTTGTAAAAAAACAAAAGCACCATATGTCTCAGACTCATAGTTCTCTGGAACATTGACATTGTTTTAATATCACTGGAAGGAACTGGTGGAGAACATAGTGAAGGAAAAAGCCAGTTAACCATCAACTGCATTACAAGGAAATGTTAGCAGTTTGGAGTCACCACATAATGGCATACATAAGACCTGGTGAGAGAGAGTATGGGTTTTCAACTAAACATAAAACTTGTGATAAAAATAAATAATGAACACCTTAATTACTGACATTGAACTTTTATGAAAAACACAGCTAAATAGAATGATAATCTTCTATATCCCTTTGTTGCTCAGTCATTTTTCAATCATATCCAACTTTTCATGACCCCATCTGGGGCTATCTTGGTAAAGATACTAGAGAGATTTGCCATTTTCTTCTGTTCATTTTACAGATGAGAAACTGAGGCAAACAGAACTAAATGACTTATCTAGGGTCTCACACAGCTACTAAGTGACTGGAGCTGGATTTAAACTAGGAAAGCTCATCTTCCTGACTCCAGACCCAGTATTCAATAAAATTCATCACCCCAATTGAATTAATATTGGTAGTAGAGAAAATAAAAAGAACCCAGAGATTTAGCAGCTGCCAATTAGGTGGTTCAGGTAATAGAACATTGGGTTATAGAAAGTCTAACAAGATTGGTGAGAGCCAGATTAGGAAGACATAAATGGCAACTAGGAAAGTTTGCCTTTTATCCTAGAGGCAAGAGGAAGTCATGGGAACATTCTGATAAACATAGTGATATTGTCAAATAAATACTCTAGGAATCTCATTTTGGCAGTTTGGTGATGTATAGACTGTAGGTTATGGTTATGCCTAAACCAAGATGGTGGACTTTTGAGTGAAGGAGCAATGGATGTGAGAAATATAAGATAAATAAGATTTGTTAACTGATTGAATATGATCAAGGATAACTAAGGCTGGGAACCTATGTGGCTGGAAGGATGATGTTGCTCTCAACAGAACTTAGAATTCTCTTGCCATTCTTGAAATATCGTGCTAATTGTGTGGTGTATTAAAAGTGATCTTTATTTTTCATAATGTGAGGACAATGAGTCCTAACTTTGTTTTTCTTTTAAATTCTTTAGGATAGAAATAAATCCATAACTAGTAAGTAGTTTAGATAGATGATAGGGGTGTGTGTGTGTGTGTGTGTGTGTATGTGTCTATATACATATACATACACATGAGTTCACATCTTGGCTATCTTATAAAATTAAAATGAATTGAAACAGGTTTCATTATTCTCAATAATGATAAATTAATTTCTGAAGTCTATTTTTATTTCATGAAATAGTTCTCTAAATACTCAGATTTTGGTAAAGAAGGCTTAGATGATAGCACGTATGAGTGTTCAGGAAACAGTGCTTTAACACTACATGATATTAATGTACAAAATTTATTTCCTCTTATATTGAACAATTTGAAATTGGAAATGTTTTTGTATCAGGTTGTGATTTTATTTATACTATATAAAATGAGAACACTGATTTCTTCATTTGAACATTTTAATTAGAGCCTAAGAGTCTATCTTGGCTCTTAGTAAATGCATCCTTCCAGTTAAAAATTTTATCTGTTTCAAATTAAAGATATAAATCATAAATATGTATTTGTGCATAGCTTACATACATGCTCCACTGCCTGCCTATACTTGTGCCCATCTGTTCAGATGGCATATTGCCCACTGACAAGTTGGACCTTTTTATTTGAACACTGTTTCCAAAAAGTCATGGACCTAGATGTAGGTATACTCTGACAAGAGCAATCTTCTCCATGGATTATTCTTTCCATGAAACCTGCATATATGTCTGCTTACATGCCATCCCACTTGTTGTCACTCTTATACCATAAAAGAGATGCTCAAAGAGAATGAAAAGTAGGACAGAGCTTCCTAGGCAATTTTGACATCAATGAACACAGTATACACTGGGAAACTTCCCTTAGGAAAATGACTCATGGGTGAAGAAATAGAGGATGACAGAGGAAGAAAAACTGAAAAATAACCTTTATTATATTTCTGTCAGAAATGACCCCAAGTTGGAAGTCCCAATGACATATCAATTTTTTAAAAAAATTTTTGTTTGTTTAATTTTGCTTACACATTAAATACCTCTAAGAGCAACATATGCCATATTTTGGACAGGTCTAATTATTAGAAAAATGGTCTTTACATCTAGCTGAAATCTGCCTCACTACATTATGCCTTATTGGTCCTAGTTTAGTCCTCTAAAATAAAGCTAAGGAAGTTAAATTTCTATTATCCAGGAATCAGAGGGATATGAAGTCAGGCACTTCAAGGTGATGAGGTAGTGATAGTGGTGGTGGGGTGACAATTACTACTTATTTCAAATATTAACTACTCTGAGAATGCCTCTGTTCTTTCAAAATTAAAGTAGTAGTCACAAAGTAAAAATTAAATCATGAAAAAATGAATGACAGAGAGCAAAACACAGGCTATTTAAATTTAAAAAAACTTTCATATTTGCCAGGGGGTCAAAGAACCAAAGCATTACTAAGGTAATATCCAGAATAATAAAAAATTTTAAGTATATATAATCTATCAGTTGAAGAATTTGGGCATGTTTAGTTAGTCCAGAAAAGTGAAGATTCAAGGGGGGGGGGAGGGAATACAATATAATATGTTTGGAGGAATTACAATTGTTCTCTTTGAGTCCCAGGAAGCAGAATCAAGTATAATGGGTAGATGTGACAAAGGGGCAAATTCCAGCTTAATGTCAGGAAAAAAGATTTTTAACAATTAGATCTGTCCAAAATGGTATCTTAAGTGATTGTGTATTTACCTTCCTTCTGTCTTAAAGCAAAAATTGACTGATTACTTGTTGATTATGTTACAGTGGTGATTCCTTTTGCTTATGGGTTGTCTTGGTTGGCTGCTAAGGTTTCCTTCAACTTCCATATTTGATGATTCTGTAATAAAGAGTAACCTCATAGACATCCTGATTCAACCCATTTCCAGAAAAGGATGCCGGCTTTGATATACCTTTAAGTCATCTGCTTTGTCATCTAACTGAACATCTAGCCTATTCCTGAAGGCCTCCAATGAGGGGCACTACCTCCTAAAGGGGGGCTCTTTTACTTACTATAGGACTTGAATTGTTAAGTATTTTTTTCCTTTACATTAAACCTAATTTTGAAGCAGATAGGTGGCACTAATAGAGGGAGTGAGAGACTTAGCATAAGGAAGATCCAAGTTAGAATCCTGTCTTATATACCCATCATATGTGTGACTCCAGGGTAAGTTACTTTATCTCTCTTGGTCTCAATTTCCTCATTGGTAAAATGGGGATGAAAATAGAATCTATCTCAAATGGTTGACATGACAATCAAATGAGATGCTAATATGTGATCTTTTGTAATACCCAGATGCCATAAAAATGTATAAATGCTAGCATTTATTATTATTATCTGATTTTTTTTATTTGTGACAATCCTTCAAATACTTGAACATTTACTACTATGGCTTTCCAAATGTTCTCCTGATTTTTTAATGGCTTTTTTTAAGTATCCTAGAGTTGAGTATTCTAAGTGCTTATTAGCTAAGTGACAAACTAAACATCCATTCTTCAGCAGATCTTTCACCCTTCTGCCTATAGCTTAGACTATGTTTTGCCTAAAATGTAGCAACAAGATTTAAACTCAGCATATTCAATGGGCTCTGTTCAGGGAAGATACCTTTGATATAATCAAGGAATACCAAGCTAACATTTTCATCTACCTCTCTCTCTCTTTCTCTATCACACATACACACACAAACACAAACACAAACATATACACAATAATTTAACCCAACACAGGACAGACTGCTTTGCCTTGAATAGCAGCTTCTGGAAATGTTCTTCAGAACAAGAAATATTGGTTAATTTTTGTTAAGAATTAGTTGCTTAAAAAAAACTGCATTAAAATCAAAGCTTATATTATTGGAATAAATATGGCTCCTCAAAATTTAGGCATTTTAAAGGAGTAATGCTCATTTCATGGTATTTATGATAAAAATCCAAGTATATTATTAGAGAGAATACAAGAGGGGCAGCTAGGAGGTGCAGTGGATAGATCACCTGCCCCGGAATTGGGAGGACCTGAGTTCAAAGCTGGTCTCAGACACTTATAAATTACCTAGATGTGTGACCCTGAGCAAGCCACTTAACCCCATTGTCTTGCCAAAAAAAAAGAAAAAGCTCAAGACATCAGAGTTTTATCAACTGCCATTCACTTGTTGGACATTGAACAAATTGCTTAATTAAATCCAACAACTGAATAAGAGTAAATAGAATTGTTTTTATTACCCTAAGTAAGTCAATCAATCAATTTTTGCTCAGTCACTTAGTTAAGACTGATGCCTCCCATGGACTGTATCAATGCCATTCATGGAGTTTTCTTGGAAAAGATACTAGAGTAGTTTTTGCCATTTCTTTCTGAAGTGGATTAAGGCAAACAGAGGTTAAGTGACTTGCTCAGAGTCACATAGTAAACATCTGAGATCACATTTGAACTCAGGTCTTTCTGATTAGAATCCCAGTGCTTCATCCACTGAACCTCTTAGTTGCTGTCTGTCATTCAATCAACAATAATTTATTAAACATTGTGTGTTCCAGGCACTATGGAAAGTATCAGAATAACAAAAGCAAGATCCTCACCCTTTAGGAAGATCAGATTCTGATTATTGAGACAACATACAAGCTACTGTGTCTATACAAATATCTACAGTATAAATGAAAGATAATCCTATAGGGAATACAGGAAAATGGAATGCAAAATTTGGACAGAGTGAATCTTTTGTTTTTTTGATTGTTTTGGTTTTTGTAAAGCAATGGGCTTAAGTGACATTGCCCAAGGTCACACAACTAGTAAGTATCAAGTGTCTGAGGTCAAATTTGAGCTCAGATCCCCTGACTTCAGGGTCACTCAGCTATCCACTGAACCACCTAATTGCCCCATGAACTAGTCTTGAAGGGAGAGATGAAGAAGGAAAATATTTCAGGAAGGAAGGACAGTCAATGAAAAGCTATTGAGTCAAGAAGACTGCCAACAGCAAGTAGGTAAGCCTTGCTGTGGAGTAAATTATAAGACAACTGGAAAGGTAGGAAAAGACCAGGTTGTAAAGGGCTTTGAAGGTCAAACAGAGGATTCTATATTTGATCCTGTAGGTAATAAGGAGACGCTGGAATGCATTGAATAGGTTAACTTTTTTGAGTCTCTTTCATATGTAAAATGAATGGATAGAGAAGGTGGTTTTTAAGATTTCTCCCAGGCCTTAAATTCACCTAATCTTTTCATCTTATACTTGTAGGCCATGAAATAAAATGTCAAAGACAGAGCATTTATATTTCACTTAATATACACATAAATGAATATACAGAGAGACATATGCACATATATAATGTGCACACAGTATGTGGATATGCATATCTATGTTACATATACACATATATATATATATTACACACACACATAGGGACATGCAGTGTATGCCTGTATACACATTTAAACATGCACACACCCATGTATGGATGCATACACACTCACAGTATGTGTATATATGTATATTACATGCATGAGTGTGTATGTACAGAAGCTAATACAGTACACTGAAAAGAAATTCATGGAATGTATGGATTCTTTCTTTGTAGAGAAGACAACAAAAATGGACCAGGGCAGATGTCTTTCCTGATTGGAACCTCCCTACCAGTGAGGAATTGGATGAGGATTAAAAGTGAATGGAAACTTCTGTGGAAGGAACCCTGGATTATAGAATTTTAAAACCCTGGAGATAAGAAGGAAAGAAGTCATCAAGATAAAGAAAATGAATTTCAGGAAAGCTAAGTTTATCATGTTGGGAAAGTAGTAGGAAGAAATGGAAGAAATCTTATATGACAAAAAAGGTTCAATGGAGCAAATATTTCTAATTTCTAATGACAAAAAGGTTAAAAATATAACAACTTAGTTGTTCACAAAAGTTCATACTGGTTAGCTTTATGAAATTATATATAAAAATATATCATACATATATACACACTTATATACACATTTGTGCAAGTAAATGTGCAAAAGTATATGTATTGTATGTGTTTATATACATAAGGAAAAGCCTATAAAATTCCTCTACATCATAATTACAATAATAGATCATTTTTTGTATAGTATGTTTTGGCTTACAACACACTACCTTCACTATAATCCTGTGAGGTAAATAATATAAATATTATTATACTCACTTCATAGATAAAGCCTTTACCACCCTGTTTGGTCCTCTACTACATACTCTGCAACTTACAATGCTCTTCTTACAGTGTAGCGCCTAGACCAGTTATACTCTTACCTGTGGGTATTCTCCACAAATAAATGCACATTTTGAGTTCTGAAATCTCACAAGATATTTTGGGGCTTACCAGCTACATTTCTTTCTTAAGCTTCAAGCCTTAAACCCAAATTACTCCAGTTCTCATTGTCAGGCCAACAATAGATTCTATACCAAGCCTCACTTGATCATAGTTTGGACCTTGACTGGCTCAGAGTGGATGTAAATAGCAATTGTTTCTGTTTTTGCTAGAAAATCTAAAGGTCTTCCCCTCCCAGACTGATTTTTTTTTTGACTAGATAAAAAGATCATTCTTTGCCTCATTTCTTACCTAACCTTAATCACTGAATGGGCTTTGTCTCAGTCAAACTGAGAACTGGGAAAGAACTTAGCTTATAAAGCTGAAATCTCCCACTACATCCAAGGCTATTTCTAGTCATTCTGATTCATATCTGGTTGCTAGATTCAGTTGACTCTGGAGGAGAAAGTGAGACCGGTGACTGCAAATCCCCTCTCATTTAAATCCAGCTCACTGGCATGTCAAGGCATCACCTCCCTGATACCATGGCCCTCTTCAAGAAGTAAGAACAAAGGGGCAGCTAGATGGCACAGTTAATAGAGCACCAGCCCTAAAGTCAGGAGGACCTGAGTTCAAATGTGACCTCAGACACTTACTAATTACTTATTTGTGTGACATTTGGCAGGTCACTTAACCCCATTGACTTGCAAAAAAACCCAAAACAAACAAACAAAAAAAAGAACTAAAACCAAACAACAGACCTAAACATATTACAGGTATGGTCTGACCAACCTAGCAGGATTACCACCTTATTCCTGGACACTATACTTAACTTAATGCAACCTGTGATCTAGAGAACTTTTAAGGAATTTACAAAGCAAATAACAGGAAGGGGATTCAAATTTAGGTCATTTGTTTATCTGAATGTTATTTTAAAAAGAGTAATGTTAAATCTGAATTCAGATCTTCCTGACTCCAGGTCCATGTTCTATCCATTGTGCTACCAGATACAACTTAATAGAACTCTGAATGCAGTTATTTAATTAGCATTCAGTGAATTTTATAACTATTAGGACTTTAAGATTATGATAACTGTCTAACCCACATATAATAGCCAGTTCCTGAATAATAATAATAATAATAATAATAATAATAATAATAATAACTCACATTCATATGGTTTAATTGTTTCACATTTATGGCCTCTTTTTCATAGATATGTGGTGAGATAAATATAACAAGTCTCATAATTTCATTTTCTAGAAGAAGAAAATGAGGTTTAGGGTTATAGTACTAATATCAGAACCCAAAACTCTTCTGATTTCAAGTGTCTTTTCTCTTGAGAGTGGGATATCTTCATTCTCTACTGTGAACCATCTAAATGACTTGGAATGTAATCTTACATAGATTGATTATATCTCTAATGAGAGATTAGAACTAATCATTCAATTGTCAGTTCACCATCTGGCACTGAGAACAACCATGGTAACCTTTTAGGTCTGACATGTAAAAATTATATTATCAACAGAGCCATTTTTAGATCTGAGGTCTGTGATGCTTTTCTCTTGCTTGGTTGTTGAGAAAAACTTGGCATACTTTCTGAGTAGGAGATCACTACTGTTCATCTTTCCAATTTTTCTACATGTCAGCACTTCTGTTAGCATATGTGCTGAAATAACCCAGGAGGAGTAACTTTTAGATGCTGTAACTGCAAGAAGGGTTTACCTAGAGTCTGGGTTTCTTTGTTTTTTACTAATGAAGGGGTAAGGATGCTGAGGATGATGGAACAGAGTTAGAATATAAGAACAATACTTACTGACATTTTAGCAACTTTTAACTAATTGAAGAGAATTATGATAGATGATTATAATGTCTTATATTAGATAAACCTGACAGAAAAATTGTGACATTCCCTGCTTCTCATCAGTCATCAACAAGAGAGCTTGCATTCAATTTAGGCAAGTCATTCTCATGAGATAAATGAGAAAATGTTTATAAAGGACTTTAGTATAGTGATTCACATATAGAAGGTGTTTAATAAATATGTATTCTATGCTCCTTAGGTATTAGACACTTTATGAGACTCTGATATTCTTTAAAAAAGAAATTACCTCTTTTTTGCCTCAGATTGTTTTGGTGGTCCATGTGCAATATACTAGCTATATTATAATATGACTCCATTTGATTTTATAGCATTAAAACAAAATACTTCAATTATTATCCAGGTAATTCCAACTTATTTATGTCCCTTGCATATAAAGAGCTACAAATGCTCAATTGGTCACAGAAATTCTCATTCTATCCTCAGTGTTACTGCTTGGGAACCTCCCCCCTCACCATTCACTGAATTTCTGCTTCTCATCTTACCCTAGAGTCTCCTATGCCATGATGTCAGTGGTGAAAGAAAAAGATTGGTGTGCCAGAAGGCAGAATCATTAATCAGAATTCTGGCTTTCCTATTCTTTGTCCTTCATTTAATTTTTTTTCATTTTTTAAAATTTATTTTAGGCAATGGATTAAGTGGTTTGCCCAAGGTCACATAGCTAGGCAATTATAAAGGGTCTGAGTTCAGATTTGAATTCAGGTCCTCCTGACTCCAGGGCTGGTGCTCTATCCATTGCTCCACCTAGCAGCCCCCGTTTTCATTTTTGAATAGGATCAATGACATCATGATATTGGGGTAAAATAGATGATGGGTGATATCTTGACTTATGAGTGAATTTCATTTATTTGAGGCAGAGTTGCATAAAGTTATTAGTCTCATTCTCTCTTTCAGAGTCAAGGAAATTCAGTGGCAAGACAAAAGTCAAGATGACTAGCAATAACACTGGATACAGTGCATGACCTTGACATCTTCTTTGTCTGAATGACCAAGCTTCAAATGCTCCACAGCACCTGCTTCCTTCAGCTGCTTTCATGATCATTGGAACAAATTGTTTTTATCTACCCATCCTGATGGAGGAAGTCTTCACATGCTTGGGATAGATAACTCCTAATTCACCAATGGGCTTGAGTCTTTTGATTACTCTCAACCTAGTTTAGCCCACCTGCCAAGATGGTTTACCTAAGTATTTCTAAGTATTAGTCTTATCAGCATCCTAAGAATCTCATCTCTTATCCTCTATCTCCTCACCCTCCTTAGAGGCACAATCCAGATCTCTCCCTGATAATCACAGGATAATGAGATTTAAAACTGTAAAAGTTTTTAGAAATCATTTAGGCTGGGGCAGCCAAGTATTGAAATCAATAGAGCACAGGGCTGGAGTCAGGAGGACCTGAGTTCAAATCCAGCCTCAGGTGTGTGACCTTGGGCAAATCACTAAACCCCATTGCCCTGAAATCAGGAGGACCTCAGTTCAAATCTGACCATGTAATACTTACTTAGCTGTGTGGCCTTTGGCAAGTCACTTAACCCCATTGCCCTGTAAAATTTTTTAAAAAAAGAATGAATGACAAATATAATCATCATCATCACATCTCACTGTTCAGAAAGGGCTGCAAGCAAACTCCCTGATTCTTCTCTCCAATAGGAATTATCTTCTTAACATCCAAAATTCTAATTTTGAATGTACTCAGCACTAATATTACTAAACATAGCAAAGCACCATGTAGAACATTGTTTCCATGAGAAAATGAACTCCAAGTGCCAAGTACAAATCAAATTTTGTAACACCACTTACGTATCATATGATGATATTTTATTGTTTGAGGAAGACAACTTTACTTATTAGTCATTTTCTCATTAGAGAACGGGTAGCATCTTCTAAAAAGTCCTGCTGTAATCTAAGAATCACAAGATTTATTTGAAGTAATGCAATGCAAAACAAAGAGATTAAAACTAAGTAGACATCTAGAATTAAAATTCAAATAGGACATTTGAACCAGTATTTCTCAGAGGATTCATTATTGATTTTCTTGCTCTTTATTATTTTTCCTTCAAGGGAGCATTCAGCTGGGTAAATGTATGTATGTACTAAGTTTGGGTGAGTGATCAGAAAATAGTAGGAGTTAAATATAAAAAGCATCTATAAACTTTCAAGATAAAATATGATCTTTTCAATAACTTGGTTTTCCATTATCAGTGGGATATATATTTTGGTTTTTATGACACTTGACCCTGGGAAAGTCATTTAATTCTGTTTGCCTCAGTTTCTTCATCTGTAAAATAAGATAGGAAGGAAATGGCAAACTACTCCTTGTATCTTTGCCAAGAAAACCCCAACTGGTATAACAAAAAGTCAGACGTGATTGAAAAGTATCTGAACTACATAATGTGTGCCAGACAGTGAGTTCAATGCTTTAAAAAATACTAATTAATTTGATTCTCACAATAACCCTGGAAGTAGATGCTCTTATTCTTTCCATTTTACAGTTAAAGGAACTGAAGCAGAGAGAGGATAATCACTTATTCCTGCCACTTATCACTTGCCCCAACTTATATACCTAACTAACATATCCAAGACTGGATATGAACTCTGGTCTTCATGACAACAGGCTCCCCATTCTTTCTATCCACTGTATACCCTAGCTGCCTAAACTATTATCTATTTATGTTCAATTAAAAGTGGGGATTGAAAATTTATTTAATAGAATGAGTACCAGCTCTAGTGAAAGATGTGTGTTGTGCTGGGCTATTCTCTGTTTGTTATATATATATATATATATATATATTGATGATGGAACTCTTACATTGTTGTAGAACTTATCAAGGTCATTGTTGCCAGAAATTTAATCAGTGCAATTTACTTTTCCCATATGGTCCATTGAGGAATTCATTTAACAATAGCTAGAAATCAGGAATCAGATGCCAGAAGTATATGAAGTATATAAGTTATATATGAAGTATATAAGTTAAGGGGGAAAAAAGTTAAAACAAAACACTTGCAAGTGAAATGAATAGATCATCTGCTCCTCAAAACTTCCTATTTACCCCCTTACTGTGATTTACATTCTTTTTTAACTCCCTTAAATAAATAACGCAATTCAATACTTATTCTAATTTAATGGCAGAGATTGTCCACCATTTTCTATTTCCAGAGGTGGGGGGTGGCTAAATTTCTGATTGAATGATTTAAATTAGACCAGACATGATAGTTCCTGCCAATAGTCTCTGCTGCTGTGGAGGCTGAAGTTGGTGGATCACTTGCTTGAGTTTCGAATTCTGAGTCACCTCTGAACTGGTCAGTTGGGTGATTTCATTAAATCTAGAACTAATATGGTGAGACACTAAGAACAAAAGACCATCATGCTGCTGAAGAAGGGTTAGGGAGCTAGGTTGGAAAAGCAGAGTAGGTTAAAAGTTCTGTGATTATTGATAATGGAATCTGGCAACTCCTGCTACACTCAAGATATAATCAAAAAATAGACAGTCCTGGTTCTCAAGGAACTTATAATCTAATAGGGAAGACAACATGCAAACAATTCTATGTAAAAAAAGATATTTATAGTTGGAAATATCAACAGAGGGAACCTCAAGAACAGCAATCCAGATTCTAAGGCCACAGTTTGCTGAGATGATGTTTGTGAAAAGTTTGTGGAAAGTCTAAGATATACACATTTTGCACAGACTTTCATAGCTTCTCCTTAGGCTCACACCACTGCCATCAAATAACAGAAATGGCTCTTTTGCCTTAGTAAGTTGAAGATATCTTGGCTACTGAATACTTCTTGTTTGTTAATAATTAGTGTGCCAAGTGAGTATTTGTAGAATATAATTTTATAAAGAAATGTAAAACAGTCCCTATCCCACAAAAAGTTTACAATAAAGAACATATAACAAAATAACAATATGATAGTAAGTTGTATTGTATTTATGTTAAATAAGTTGTTTGGATCAAAAATACTTTAGGGGTATCTATATATCTATCTCTCTCTCTCTATCTCTCTCTCTTTCTATCTCTCTCTATATCTATATCTAATCTATATCTATATCTATATCTATACACATATATATATATATATATATTTATATCAATAAGCAAAATTGCCATTGTTAGCTTCCCATTGACCATGGTACTCATATGGCGTAGTCACTAGCCTCAAGATCCTTTTCTATAAAACAACTGCCACTTGTGGATCTTCTTTTTTGCTTTTCTTTTCCCTCTCAACTCTCATGGGGTAGTGAAATGGAGGATCCCTCTCATGGAATAACTCCTGTCAAGGTTCTCTTGCCAACTGTTTTTACTCCAAGTAGGATATTTATAAGTGAGTTATATATTATACCATGGGCAGCTGGATGGTAAAGTGTCTAAAGTGCCAGCTCTGGAGGCAGGAAGACCTCAGTCCAAATCTGACTTCAGACATTTGACACTTACTAGTTGTGTGTTCTTGGGCAAGTCACTTAATTCTGGCTGCCTCACATCCAGGGTCATCTCCAATTGTCCTGGTCTATGTCTGGTCACTGGACCCAGATGACTTTGGAGGAGAAAGTGAGGCTGGTGACTTTGCCCAACACTCCTTCACTCAAATTCAATTCGTGTGCATGACATGGCTTCACCTCCCTAATGTCATAGTTTTCTTTGAGAACAAAGGACAAACATCATCATCATCATATATTATACTCACACTTCTAGGTTCAGGAAAAGCTTTGAGTGGAAATCTTTGATTATTAGAGTCATAAATGATGTTAGAAGCAGTCCAGACTTTACAGAACTCTATGGTCCAGAGAAATTAAGTGATTTCCCAAGGTTGAACAACTAATGGGTACTGCGACTGGACTTCTAGCTAAGGTGTCCTCACTCTCAGTCCAGCTGCTGAGAAAGCAAACCTTAAGTTGGGCATTGAAGGAAAAATAAAATAAATAGCAAGAAGAGGGAAAAGACTTTGAAAAAAATAGCATGAGTTGGGGCGGCTAGGTGGTGCAGTGGATAGAGCACCGGCCCTGGAGTCAGGAGTACCTGAGTTCAAATCTGGCCTCAGACACTTAATAATTATCTAGCTGTGTGGCCTTGGGAAAGCCACATAACCCCCATTGCCTTGCAAAAACTAAAAAAAAGTGAAAAATGGCATGAGTTGAAAGCCTAGACATGGGAATACAACTAGAGTTTTCAGGAACATTGAAGAGACTGGTTTCTGTGCAGCATAAGGTTAATGTGAAAGGCTAGGAAATAAGACTGAAATTCTTGTTAACAGCCAATTTGAAAAGCATCCTGAATGCCAGTCATTTAACTAGCATTAATTAAGTTCTAACTATATGCTGGATACTGTGTTAAGGCCTCATCTAAGGAGTTTGAATTTTATTCTGAATGTAATGAAAGCTATCATTTCCCCTTCTTCCAGTTTGCCCAGTTCTCTTCTTTTGTTTACTCTAATAGTTGCCAATATTCCTCTCAATAATATATTCAATCTGATCCATAAACTGTTTCCATTATATTCACTTACCTATAATCTACATTCCCTGTGTTCATTTACTTGATGACTTTATTAAGATTTGTTTTAAGACTGTGGACTTTTAGAAGGGAGGAGAAAGAAAGTAAACAAATATTAGCTCTTATTATGGGCTAGTCACTGTATTAAGTTCTGGGAACTGAAATACAAATCAGATATAAGCGCATTCTCAAGGAGATACATTCCAGTGGGAGCAAAATAACATATACAAATAGGAGAAGGAGGTGGGGAGATTTGGGATGGGATGAGTTGAATTCCAGAAAGTCCTAAATTAAGCCAGGAAGGCAAATGAATCTGGCTGGGTTTCACAACAAAAAATGGAGATTCCCCCCAATTCAAGAGACAATGGGAGAAAAGGACAAAGCCAATGTTTCCTTAATTCACTTAAAAAAAAAAACACAGGATAGTTACTTAGAAAGGCATGCCTAAATTTTCTTTTTTTGTTTTTTTTGTTTTGTCAAGACAATAGAATTGTGACTTGCCCCAAAATCACACAGCTAGGTAATTATTAAGTGTCAGAGGTCACATTTGAACTCAGGGCTTAATAAAGTCATCATACAATCCTCATGAGCCAAATCATCATGAAATGCCAAATAATTTCATAGACCATTTATACCCCAACAAGCACACTCCCTTCAATTGTAGCCAAAGCATCAAGCAAAGCAAAATTGCTTCATGATCTTTTCATGTACAGTACACTCTCTCCCTCTATCTCTACAGTACTTCAAACATGGTCCTGCAAATCTCCCCAGTCAAAGTATCAGGTACATTCTCTCCCTCTGTCCCTAAAACTTTCCAACCTTAATACTTTCCCCCTTCCCAACCAAAGTATCTGGCACCCTTTCTCTCTTTGTCCCTTTAGCACTGCAACCCTGGCACTGCAACCCTTCTTAACTAAAATATTGAGCAGACCCTCTACCTTTGTCCCTATAGTACTCCATGTTAACAACGTATGGAATAATGCAAGATCATTTCTGATCAATTTATGTCCACTCTTTCTAAGTACACTCTTACCCTCTGTCCCTAAAGTATCTAGTAAAGTAATATCACTTCATGATTTAATTATATATGGACCCTCTCAATACTCTCCTTCCCTCTGTCTCAATAGGAAATACAACCTTCATAATCAATATCACTTCATGTCTCATTTTTACTCATATCCTCTAAGTACAGTCCCTTCATAGAATGTTTGTGTATAACTATCCAAAGAGTAATACAGTTCTCAAGAGTTACAAGTGCTATCTTCCCTTAAAGGGAATGTTCTTCACTTGTGTTTTCCCCCCTTTCCATTTACCCTTTTTTACCTCTTTTGAGTCTTGTATTTGAAGATTGAATTTTCTTTTCAGTTCTGTTCTATCAGAAAATTTTGGAAGGCCTTTATTTCATTGAACATTTATCTTTTTTCCCTGACAGAATATGTTGAATTTTGCAGGGTAGTTAATTCATGGTAGTAATCCAAGAACCTTTAACCTCTGAAATAACATTTCTGGTCCTTTGATCCTTTAATGCTGAAGCTGATAAATCTTATGGAATTCTGATTGTGCTTCCTTTGTATTTAAATTGCTTCCTTTCAGCTGCTTGTAGTATCTTCTTCAGTTGAGAATTCTAAATATTCTTGGAATTTTTATTCTGGGATCTCTTTCTGGAGGTTTTCTGTATATTTTTTTCAAGGATTATTCCATAATAATTTCCTGAAAGATATTTTCCAGGTACTTATTTATATCTAGTTTTTGGGTAGGTCAATAATTCATAAATTATATCTCCTGGATCTATTTTCCAGGTTGTTTGTTATTCCTAAAAAAGGAACTTTACATTTTCTTTGATTTTTTTCAGCCTTTTGCTTTTGTTTAATAGAATCTTGGTATCTCACAGAGTCATTAGTTTCTATTTGTCCAATTCTAATTTTTAGGATTTTGTTTTCTTTAGCTTTTGAATTTCCCATTTTCAATTTGTTAATTATACTTTTAAATCAGTTATTTTCCTTTTCTAGATGGTTAATTTTATTTTTGATGAGTTATATTCTTTTTCAGTTAGCTATTTTTACTTTTAAAGGAGCTGATTTCTTCAGTCAATTTTTCATAATTCTCCTACCTAGCTCTGATTTCTTTTTTCCATTTGTCTTCTTCCTCTCTTCTTTGGTTTTTAAAATCTTTTTTTTTAAGCTCTTCCATTGAAGTTTTGGATTTGAATCCAATTCATAAACTTTCTTGAGACTTCCTGTGTAGGCAATTTGACACTGGTTTCTTTGTCTAAGATCACATTTTTCTCATCTCTATTTGCATAGAAGCTTTCTTTGGTTAGCATTCTTTTGTTTTTTTACCCCAAAAGAGACAATCCTTCACTGAAGATCCTCCATGATTTCCAGAGTTCAGAACTTGTTTATCTCTCTTATGCTATTCTTTTGGTGGTATCTGTAGCTTTAATGACTATTTTTAAGGCATCACTGAAAGTTGTATAGTGGAAAATTATGGAAATATGTTAGCTTTGTGGTGCCATCTTGCTCCACTCTAGAAATCCTAAGTGTATTTTTTAATGATGAAGATTAACCATTTTTTTTTAGGTTTTTGCAAGGAAAATGGGGTTAAGTGGCTTGCCCAAGGCCACACAGCTAGGTAATTATTAAGTGTCTGAGACCGGATTTGAACCCAGGTACTCCTGACTCCAAGGCCGGTGCTTTATCCACTACGCCACCTAGCCGCCCCCAGATTACCCATTTTTAAATAATAAAATAAAACATTTTTTAAACCTTGTTATGCTCTATTTTGCTATATTTATGTTTTGGTAAAGTTTGATTATAACAGGAAAGTCTAGTGATAAAGAGGGTTGACAATCTAATTGTAAACACTGAAAAGGAGCTAGTCAGTGTTTTGGAGAGGTTCTTATTTTTTTTTTTTTTATGTATACCCAAGTGTTCTCATGGACTATTTGTTCCCAACCTGTGGTAAAAACATTCCAAGCTCATATTTTCCTTGTCAGCCACAATCAGTAACTTATCTCCAATACAGTGATGTCATTTTGTACTTTTTCAGTAATGAAGAAAAAGAAACGAACAACCAGCCAACTTTTTTATAAAGTCTATAAACCTTTTCTCAAAGTATCTATTTTTAAGAAGTTATTAATTGAAGAAAATGCCAAATTTCAGTTAGAAGTGGTGAAAATAAAATATTTTTTTTCCAAATTTCCTTAAAAATCTGTCCATGGAGTATAGTTTAAGAACTCCTGGTTTAATGAATTAACAAACTGTGTTTAATGTTCAAGCTACTGACCAGAAAGGAAGAAGGAAAGCCCTTAAATGATGGGTATGAGGTGGGGTCAGAAGTATTGTAAAAACTCAAGCTAGGTGAAAAGGAACCATGGTTTGGATAAATAAAATTGTAGGGTTTTAACACTAGCAGATTCTAAAATACTTCCTGCTTTCCTCTCTTGACTTCTGTTTTCATCTGGAAGGAAGAGATTCTTGAACTCTTAGTGCTTAGAAAGCTGATTGGGAATACAAGAAAGGACAGGCCCCTAGAGGGCTCCTCTCCAAGAAAAACCTCAGGGTGAATTAAGTCTATTCAAGACTGAAGATAGAAGCAGGATTAGATTAAGCAATGTTTGATAACAGTTGAAGTTTTGTGATAAAGGTACCAAAGGGAGAGCACTGTGTAGTGGAAAGAATGTTAGACTAAGGGCCAGGACACTGAGTTTGAGTTCTAAATTTTCCATTAGTGAGTTCTCTGACCTTAATCAAGTCATTTAATCACTCTGAGCTTCATCATTCTCTCTAGAAAATAGAGGTGGTAGTAGTGGTGATAAAGATGATGTAAATCCTCAACTTTTCTATATTAAATCCTCAACTTTTCTATACTAAATTCTCAACTTTTCTATATATATATGACTAACAAAATACAGCAGGAAGACCTAGAAAGAGAAATCCCATTCAAAGTAACCTCAGACAGTATAAAATACCTGGGAGTCTATTTGCCAATGCAGACTCAGAAATTTTTTGAAAACAATTACAAAACACTGCTTACACAAATTAAATCAGATTTAAATAACTGGGGAAACATCAACTGCTCATGGATAGGTCTAGCTAATATAATAAAAATGACAATTCTACTAAAACTAAACTACCTGTTTAGTGCCCTACCAATCAAAATTCCAAAAAATTACTTTAATGAATTAGAAAAAGTTGTATGTAAATTCATATGGAGAAATAAAAAGTCAAAAATTTCTAGAGATTCAATGAAAAAAAGTACAAAATAAGGTGGCTTAACCCTACCTGATCTAAAATTATATTATAAAGCATCAGTCATCAAAACTGTCTGGTATTGGCTAAGAAATAGAGTGGTAGACCAGTGGAATAGACTAGCTGCAACAGCACGAAACAATTATATTAATCTGCTGTTTAATAAACCCAAAGAGTCCAACTATTGAGATTAAAAAAAAAACCTCTTTCTTCAATAAAAAACTGCTGGGAAATTTGGAAGTTAGTATAGAAGAAAGTTAGATTAGACCAACACCTCACATCCTATACCAAGGTAAGATCCAAATGGATACAGGATTTAGACATGAAAAACAATATTATAAGCAAACTAGAAGATCAAGGAGTATTTTACCTGTCAGATCTATGGAAAGGGAAGCAGTTTATTACTAAGGAAGAGAAGGAGAACATCACTAAAAATAAACTAGATGATGTTGATTATATTAAATTAAAAAGCTTTTGTACAGACAAAAACCACTGTAACCAAGATCAAAAGAAATGTAGTAAACTGGGAAACAATCTTTACAACTAATTTTTCTGGTAAAGGACTCATTTCTATACAGAGAACTGAGTCAAATTAAAAAAAAAAGTCATTCCCCAATTGACAAATGGTCAAAGGATATGCAAAGCCAATTTACAGATGAGGAGATCAAAGCAATCCATAGTCATATGAAAAATTGCTCTAAATAATCACTTATTAGAGAAATGCAAATTAAAGCTTCTCTGAGGTATCACCTCATACCTCTCAGACTGGCCAATATGATCACAAAGGACAATGATCATTTTTGGAAGGGTTGTGGGAGATCTGGGCACTATTACATTGTTGGTGGAGCTATGAACACATCCAACCTTTCTGGAGAGAAATTTGGAACTACACCCAACGGGCAACAAAAATGTACATACCTTTTGATCCAGCAATACCACTACTGGGTCTTTACCCTGAAGAGATGATGAAAAAGGGTAAAAACATCACTTGTACAAAAATATTCATAGCAGCCCTGTTTGTGGTGGCAAAGAACTGGAAATCAAATAAATGTCCTTCCATTGAGGAATGGCTTAGCAAACTGTGGTATATATATATATATATTATATATATATATATAATATATATATATATATATGTCATGGAACACTATTGTTCTATTAGAAACCAGGAGGAATGGAAATGCAGGAAAGCCTGGAGGGATTTGCATGAACTGATGCTGAGTGAGATGAGCAACATGGGGGGTGATGATCAACCTTGATGGACTTGCTCATTATATCAGTGCAACAATCAGGGACAATTTGGGGTTGTCTGCAATGGAGAATACTATCTGTATCCAAAGAAAGAACTGTGGAGTTTGAACAAAGACCAAGGACTATTACCTTTAACTTAGAAAAAAATCCTGATATCTTATTGTCTGATCTTGCTATCTCTTATACTTTATGTTTCTTCCTTAAGGATATGATTTCTCTCTCATCACATTCAATTTGGATCAATGTAAAGACTGGAAAATTGCATTCTGTGGGGGGTGGGGAAGAGAAGTAAGATTAAGGGAAAAAATTGTAAAACTCAAAATAAAGTCTTTATAATTCAAAAAAAGATGATGATCATGATAAATATCCTACCAACTTTAAGGAATATAAAAATTAGTTGTAAGAATCAGATGCAGATACATAAAATAATTTTACAAAATACAGTTTCATATGGAAAACATATCATTATTATATCTTATCTAACTTGAATATGCTATTTAAATAAAACATTTATTATAATGCTATTCCATGATATTAATTAGCTCTTCTAATTCTATAGAGTGAAAAAGCATAATCAAAGGCAAGACATGTTAATAAATATTTCTTAGAGGCTTATAAGGATATAAATCATTATAAATTGAACATAAGAAAAAAGTTTATAAGTTTAAGAATCACCTTACAATTTGATGGATTCTTTCTGGTAGAGAACAGATGCACATTAGAGAGGGAATTCCTGTTCAGATATGATTTTGACTAGATGACCTCTAAGGTTCCTTCCAATCATAATTCAAATCATGATAAGAAGGAACCTCAGAGGTCATCTAGTCAAAATCATACTTGCTTATTTTTTTTTAAAAAGTTATCATCATCTGGTAGAAGTTAGGCCTAAAATGATAGTATATTGACAGTGGTAGATAGGTATGATCTTCCCCTTTATTTTCCTTTTATAAATTGTCTCCCACTTTAAGATGTAAACCACTTGAAGGCAGGAACTGTTTTTCTGTTTATATTTGGATTCCTCAGTGTATGTTGAGGAGGGGAGTGACTGACTGACTTTAGTGTTTCTAGTGCTTTCTAGAAGTTTAACAGAGTTTCAGAGCCAATTGTATGGCCAAGCTAGGTTAAGAGTAGGAGTATTAGTGGATAATTACACTTACAAGCTTTATAACCTTGGATAAGTCTCAGCCTCTCTCTATAAAATGTTTTCATCTAAAAATGGGATAGTTGGACTAGAAGGCTTCTAAGAGCCCTTCTAACTCTAAATCTCTGATCCTCATGATCTTCAAACATCTAATGTTATTATTGTAGTCATCGTTTATGATAAAGGATAAACTTATTCTTTCCTCTGAGCAAGAAAGGTGAGTTTAGTTTAGAGACTGTCTTTCAGCCTTCTAGTTTTCTGAACTGCTGCCTCAGTTCAGTGAAGGAAGCATAGGCTTTTACTTTTATGCCAAAGGTCTGCTTATTCAACTATAGATTGTTCTGCTCCAGAGACAAGGAAGGATACACTGTGAGATCTTTTCTATTAGATGGTGTGTGTTCACTAATTAAAGGTTTATATTAGGGCTATTTTTCTTAGTCTCCAGGGAATCTTCCACACACCATACCTGGATCTGACCATATCACTCATGAACTTTTGGTAGCTCCCCATTGCCCCAGGATAAAAATATAAAGTCCTCTGCTTGAATTTAGGGCTCTTCAAACTGTCTACACCCCCTCCACAACTCATTCAATTTTTTCCCATGTAAACTCACTTCAATCAAACTTGTATTTACCTGATCCTTTAATCTTCATCTCTCTCTCTCTCTCTCTCTCTCTCTCTCTCTCTCTCTCTCTCTCTCTCTCTCTCTCTCTCTCTCTCCCCCCTTAATCCTTAATCCTTCTAAAGTACTATGGATGTATCTCTAATTTGTGTCTATCATATTCTAATTCATGTTTTATGAATCATATAGTTCTACTAAGGTGCCTGTGGGCAGGGACAGTGTGTTTTCTCATTGTATCCTTTGACCCTCAAAATATCTATGTATCACTCAAAGAAACAGTCTCTTGAACACAGTATAGAAAATGTTCTATAAATGTGTTAAGTTCAACAAATCAACCAATATCAAAATTGAATTAAGTCATAGAATTCAGAGATAGGAAGGCTCATCTAGTGCAACCACTTAATATTAATATTATTTTAATGGAATGACGCCTTAAGTTTTGCAAAGCATTTAAACAAATATTTACCTGCAGGTATATGGTATGTTTGTTCCTATTTTATAGATGAGAAAACTGAGGCAGACAATGGTTAAATGACCTGCCTCAGGGTCTGAGATCAAATGTGAACTCAGATCTTCTTGATTTCACATATTGAATTCTACATTCAACATCCCCTATGAACAAAGAAACATACAAACAAGCAAACAAGGTTCAGAGATTGTGACTTGCCCAGGTTAGAAAGTAAATGAACAAGGCTTTTGGGGGGTACCATAATATAACTAAAAATGCTGTATTTGGAATCAGAGGACCTGGGTTAGAATCCTTGCCTTGCTATTTATTAACTGTAACTTTGGATAAGCCATGTAAGAATTCTAGGTTAGCAAATCAGTCAATAAACATTAATAATCACCTATCGTATTCTAGGCACTGTGTTAAACAAAAGACAGTTCTAGCCTCAAGGAGAACACAATTTAATAGGGAGACATGCAAGCAAATATGTATAAGCAATATAAATAGGAAATAATTAATAGAGGGAAGGCATTAGAATTGAAACTGATTAGGAAATGGTTACTGTAAAAGATGGGATTTTAATTGGAACTTAAAAGAAACCAGGGAGGTGAATTGGAGGAGGAAGTGTCTTGTTGGGACAGCAGAGTCCAGTGACACCCAATGCAAGGTTATTTGGTGGGAAATGAGGTGTTAGGAGACATGAAAGAGGGGACAAGGAGATATTTTATTTGTCCTAGGGTTGACAGGGACACACTAGAGTATATTGAGTATGTGCTGATGAGAGGTGATATAGTTAAACTTGTGTTTTAGGAAAGTCACTTTGGTGACTAAATTGAGGATGTATTGGAAGAAAGAGGAGATTTGAGCTAGGCAGACCCACTAGCAGGTCACTCTAATGGTCTAAGAATGAGGTGATGATGGTCTGCAAGAGAGGAAAGGTCATACTGAGGATGCACAGCAAAGGTGAAATTGATAGGTCTTGGTAAAAGATTGGACATGAAAGATGAGAGATAATGAAGAATTAAGGATGACACCTAGGTTGTGAGCTAGGAAATTAGGAGAATGGTATTGCCCTTTACAGTAATAGGGAAGGTGGGAGGGGCTCTCAATGTTCTCATCTGTAAAATGAGGGAGTTGTACTTAACCTATAAGTAATACCCTATCCTCTATTTCTAAAACCATGGAACTGAAACACTCCCTGTCTTTAAATTCAACACTCTTTATACTATGCCCCTCTATTTAATTACTATCTTCTTCTTTTACTATTTACTAGTTTTTACTTAGTTGCTTCAGAAAAATGAACTTTTCTTCTGAGAAAAATTCACTTTCCCTTTTTTCCTTCCTTTTTAGTGTACTTAAGAAATAAAAATCAATGACTGATGATGCCCAATTGGAAATTCCAACTATATATATTTATATATACATATTTATTTATTTAGGGATAGTAGATATGGTTTGAAGTGATATTAAATATAACAAAGAACAAGGCCATTCATAACTTCTATTGGTATGAATTCCGTAAAGATTCTCCTCTACCTCTTCATTCTTTTCTAAAGAAGGAAGAAAACATGATATAGTACCAAAGTGTAATGGACCTGGAGTTAGACAGTCTGTGGGTACAGATACTACCTTTGTCACTTCTTGTGTGTCTCTGGATAAACTACTTAACCTCCCTTTTTCTCTTCCTGGTTTCTAGAACCTGCTGTCTCTTACTGGAATGTCCTTCAACACGCTAGAGCAATTATCATATTTACCTGGGGTTTTATCAATGTGGAATGTCTTCTATTCTATTGTTTTCTTCCACTGATGAGTTAGTTTCTCCTGGGGCTTCCATTTTTCCGGAAGGGAAAAGAGAATTATTCCTCCTCCACTCCATCTTCTTCTTGACTTAAACTTCAAAGTCATGGCTCTATTCTTAGTATCTCTTCTTTTCACTCTCCTCTCCCCAGCCCCCTTTATATCTCCCTTTCCTATTTTGTCTTCTCTTATTAGAATTTAAGTATCCTGAGGGCAAGGATAATCATTTTGTTTGTGTTTGTGTCCCCAAGACTAACACAGTGCAGGACACTCCTTCCTTGCTTCCCCTTCTCCTCAGTCCCTCCTTCCTCCCTCCCTCCCTCCCTCCCTCCCTCCCTTCCTTCCTTCCTTCCTTCCTTCCTTCCTTCCTTCCTTCCTTCCTTCCATAATTACTTCTTCCCTCCCTTACTTCTTTCCTTCCTTCTTTTCCCTTAGTCTATTCATCTATAAAACATCTATAAAACAGAGATAATATACTCGTAACACATTTCTCATGCTCATTCTGAGTATTATTTAGCAAATGCAAAGTGCTTTTTGAACCTTAAATCACTAATAGAAATATTTGCTATCATTATTCTAAAAGTGTAATTTAATTTATAAGTCAAGATTTAAAAAAACTTACTTCTTAACTCTTTTTGTTTAATTGTAAGGATTACAACAGTATTATTTTCTATTAGTTTTCTTCACAAATACATGGCATTAGCTTAAAGCTAAATTATAGGGTAAATAGTCCTTAATAGTCTATTCTGTAAATATATCCATTACTTAAACTTTGTCTCTGCCTCACAAAATTCCAACTCCTATGCCTCATTGTTGTATACAAGTAACCTGCTTTTCTGAAGACTGTCACTAGACACACAAACTCTAATAGACCACAAATTCTAATAAAGCTTATTCCCCTGAAAAGACTTTGAATGTATTTCCCATATCAGCTTAGCTAAATCTAGAAAGGGTTTATAATTAGGGTTTAAATTTTTAAGCAACAACATCTCACAAAAGCTATCAAAGCATATTGGGGCCATGATTTGTGTCAAAGGAAAAAGTACACTGATGCCATAACATGAAGTCTTGAACTATTCCTTGAGAAAACTTAATTTGAACTAAAAAATTTAACTGATAAATGAACTTTTGGAACACAGTTCAGTTGGTAATTGGGAATTTCTATACTTAGTATATGTTAACTTCTTTATTACAACTCTAGATTATCTGATGACTTGAGTCTTCCCCTTGTAATACAAAATCTATAAAATGACATCAAATGTCATTCCCACAACTGCCACAATGAGTCATTCAGAAAAGAAGGCAAATATGGATTTTTTGAAGGTTAGGTTGTATTAAGTGACTGGGTCTTGGAGTAAGGGAAATGAAATAATATATCCCTTTCATGGTTTCAAAACTTTACGGACAACCCTCTTAAGCTAAATTTGAAGTGAGATAAAGAGAATGTAATAATTCTTCCTTAATCACCATGATAAGATCCCTCAAACTTAATTATGGCCCCCTTACAAGTTGTAATTTTAGATTGGTAGGGAAAGAAAAGTAAATGAGAAAAAAAGTAGAGAAAAGAACTAAAAAATAGGTAAGAAAATGAAGTGCAAGTGGGATGGATTCATTCCATAACTCAGAGGACAAATAGAATGCTAAAATTTAGGGGTTTCTACTGGTAGCACTTATGCTCCTTAAGAAGATATTAACAACTGGAATTAAAGATCTAATCAACAAAAATAATTAAAACAGGTAGTTATTTTCTAGTCACTACCCTCTAAGACAGTCTCCTTCTCTAATTTCTTATCCTCTACTTCTGACATTCCCTCAAGCAGTGACAATCTCCTTAGAAGTGACCATGTGATAAGATTTATTAAATGCCCTCTATGTGACAGACACTCTGCTAGGCAAGACTATATTATTCAGTACCAATCTTTAGTCTAAGCAGTCAAAATCCTTGGGCAAATCTAAATCTAAATACAAAGTAGACCAGCATCTTCCCTCACATCCTATCAGAGGAAAGACTAAAAGACATGTTCACAGATAAATAAATGCTAAATGTTCACAATATAAAGTAATTGGGGTGCATGAACAACTGAAGGAATTAGGAAAGGACTCTTAAAGTCTTGAGCCATAAAGAATTGCAAAGGTCTAAGTCTTGGGATCAGGAATGCATTTCAAATATGGGACAGTCAGTCCCATGGACAACAAAGGCATGGCAATGTCCAAGGCATATTGTCTGAAGAGTTTCAAATGCAGGAGAGTTTGTATTTTATCCTATAGGTGAAGGGAAATCACTATAGTTTCCTAATTAAAGGAGCAACTTAGTCAAACCTATGCTTTCAGGTTATAAATTTGGTCACTATGTGGAAGTCAGATTTGGAATGTGGAGAGACATGGAGACCAATTATATTAGTTCCAGCAATAGGTGATTAGAAACTAACCTAGGGTGATTGTGGTATAATGTACAGAAAAGGGGATTTACATGAAAGATGTTCTGATATTCATTGATTGTAGTTTAAGGGAGTTCCTCCCTATCCTGTTTGTATCTTGCCCCCTCCAGTAGTGGCCTCATTCTGATATCTCTCTCTCTTCATAGAGACTTGTCTTTAAATCCAGTCTTTCTTTCTTAAGGATTCTCCTTAACACCCATCAATTATCCCCTCTTAAATGAATTCATCCTCATCCCCCCCCAAAAAAAAGTTTATCTAAGAACACATTTTGTTCTGCTTGCCTCAGGCACCAAAATTCTCATATGGAATGGAAATAGGAGTTGACACCTGTGTAGTTGAGATGAAAATTTAAAACTGATTTCCAGTTCATTCCTACTTCCAAAGATTCTGCTTCTAGGTCATGATCAACATTTAACAACAATTAAACAACAGAGATGCATTACATTTATGACATTACTATATAACAGGAACTATGGTAGGTATGGGGATCTAAACTGTTTTGAAGGAATTTGAGTTCTGTCGAAAGAGGAAAATTTAAAATAAATAAATATATGAAAAATACAAAGGAAATAAGTACAAAATAATTTTTGGGGGAGAAAACAACAGCTGGGGGATCAGAAAAGATCCCATTTAGATGATACTTGAATTTAGCTTTGAAGGAAACTGGGAGTGTTAAGGAGATGTGAGAGGAGAATGCATTCTCTGTATAGGGAATAGTCAATCCAGAACAGATTCATACAGTATGTGACCCTATGAAGTCTGACACTAAAGGAAAGGTTATGTCTGAAGGTAAATTTCAGTCCATTACATTATGGAGAGCAGGCAGAATTTTGTTTGAGTGGTAAGTCACATGTTGAAATAACACCCCAAAAACAAAAGAACCATAAAAAGAGGGATTAGTCATTACATTAAAGAAAAGGGGAAAAAATAACACCCACACATTTTGAAAATCTCTTATCCTGGAGAACAATTCTTATTTTGAAGGAAAAATTCAAATTTAACAGTACTCTATCACTTTCTAGAGAATGTTTAGCAGTGTGAGCAAAAACTCTTTCATCATGCACATTCTAATGATAAACACTTTTGCAGTTTTTAGGTTAAAAGGAAGAAGCACAATTTATCCAAATATGAAAAAAACATGCCACATTTTGTGCTCATAAATAGAAACCAATGCTGGATTGGGAGAGAGAATCTGGAATGTTGCCAAAAGCAATTGTAATGTACACTTCTTACCTTTCTGAAAATTCTTTTATTCCTGACTCCTCATCATTTCCTAAGAACAAATTTTGTTCATGTTGAAGCGATCCAATGGCAGGCTTAATCTTTGCACATATAATTTATTTCAAAAAATTTGAAAGGCATCCAGAGACTTTTCATATGTAGGATAATTGTTAAAATGTCAACTAAGTAATTATTTTACAGAAGAAAATGTACTAGTAACATTACTAGTTTTGAGAACTTTTATTTTGTAAAGAATGACCGTATTTGTTGAGATGAGACATCTGCTAAACAGTGAAAAAAATCTGTTGATATAGAGGATCAGAGATGCAAAGCAAGAAGAGAAGTTAGGGATTCTCTAGTACAATTCTTTTCATTTTTACAGATGAGGAAATTGAGAAACAGAGAGCTTAAATGACATGCCAAGATCATAGAATCTGTAAATGACAAATAGAATCTGAATACAGATCCTTTTATTCCAAATTCAATCTTCTTTCCATTTCATTGTGTTTCCTTAAAGGTTCTCCAATTTAGGATCAACCCGGCTTGAGCTAGTTAACTAAGCAGTATATGTTGAAGGTGTGGGGTGAGCTCTCATTCTGAAACCCTTGTAATCACAGACACATCAAGCAAAGAAGTATATTTGAAATGAGAAATAAAAGCAGGCTGACTGCAAAAGAGACAGAAGGAAAGGACAAACGGACAAACATAAGACAACTGGTGGTGTGGAATATTGAAAGAATAAGCAACACTGAGGAGAATAATATTTTCCCCAAATTAAGTGTGTGTTTGTCATCTAAAAATCAGAATTAGATGAACTATGCATGGGTCATTTTCTTGACTAATTCGCCATAAGAGATGTAATTTTAAAATTACATTAGCATAAGGTATATGAAGTCGAAAATTGTTTACAAAAATTATAAAATAAAACAAAACCTACCTAAAAGTAGAAAATCATGTCAAACCAAACAGTTGATGGATTTATCCTCAAAAGTACAAATAACCCAATGGTTCCTTAGGTCTTTTGTTCACTCCAATTTTCATGATTAATTGATAAACTATCACTATTTATTTAAAGCAAGATTCTTTTAGACACATGATAAAATCTCCTGAAAGAAATTGTATTTAGGATTAGGATAGAGATGGGAAAAACTACTCATAGAACTTCCTTCTTCTATGACAATGTCATTTATTTTTCTTCCTTATTGTCAACTCTATCTTGCTCTCTTCTTTGGTTTCTGTCTACAATTGTTTAGAAACATTTTTTCTTTTCCCTCAGGACAGTCATGCAGCCAAGGTAACTTCTTATCTCCTATGACCTAGAACTCATCCTGTGAGCAAGTGGAAATGGAAACCTTTGCCATGGGAAAAAATACAGTGGTTATTATTATGAGCCTGGATTTCACACATCTCAATCTTCTCAAAAAGAGATTATTAAAAAGCTACAGGGGTAGCTACCACTTAAGTCCTCCAATGCTCATGCTTCCAATACTAGCAGCAATACTAAAAATGTATACAAAAGTAGATCAAGAACCAGAAAATGTTTAATCTAGTAGGTTAGGAAAAAAGGAGGAAGGGTATGCTATGCATAAGTCCTGGACCATGTAGGTAAATTGCACCCTTCTTTTGTTAAACCACAATTTTAGACATAGTTACTTGACTCATATATTCATTTTCTCCTTTAAACTGTGGATTAAGCAAAATAGCTCATAGAATCTGGATCTGTTCAATCAAGTTAGGTAATTTGGGACAAAATACTACATTGGTTTTAAAATGATAAAGCACCCAAAATATCTGTTAATCTTTCTAAACCCCAAACTATGGTTATCGTTATCTCCTTCCCTTCCCTTCTAAATTTTTTAAAGAGCTGTGTATACTTGCTGCTTCCACTATCTCCCCATTACTTCACCCCTACCACTCTATAGAAATTGCTTTCCAGGTCATCAGTGTACTCTTTATCAATAAATCCAAAAGCCCTTGCTAGTTTTCCATCCTTCTTGATTTCTCTACAGTATCTGTTATTCTTAATGTCCCTTACTTAAATTCTCTCCCTCAGTCTCCAAGATGCTCCACTATTTCTTCCCCACAGATTATTTGTTGTTGTTGGCAGCTCATCTTCCTCCTGACCCTAATGTGTGAAATATGTGGTTTCCTACAGTTGTATCTTCAGTCCTCTTCAATCCTCTTGTCTTCTTTCTCTATGCTCTCTCCCTTGACATTTTCATCCATGTATATTATTATATATTAATTTTTATGTATCTCTATCCTAATACCTTGAAATCTTTACCTCGAGCACCACACCTCTTTTAAACTCTAGCCCCATATTTGCAACTTCTTGATGTACATCTTTATCTACCTGAATGTGCTGGCAGTGAAAATTCAATTTGCCAAAAGCTAATCTCATTCTTTTTCCCCATTCTACCACTTTCAATCCATCCCCCCCACTATTTTTTAAAGTTATTCCTCTTGATCACACTTCTACTGTTGGTTTTCCTTCATTCTCCTAGGTACTCAATTTGAAACCTCAGAGACATGTTTAATTCATAACTAACTTAATTATTAATAGTTAACATTTGTCTAACCCTTTAAGGCTCACAAAGCCTTATACATGCTTGATCTATTTGGATCCTCACAATAATCCTGTGAGATGGATGCTATTATTATTATTATGCTCATTTTAAAAAAAATGAAGAAACCAAAGATTAGAAGTTGTGACTTGCTTTAGAATCAAAGATCACACAGTTTGTGACTGAGGCAAAATTTGAACTTGGGTCTTATCCCTTACATTTGATGAATCACCATATCCTGCTGATTGTTCCATTCTTACTGCTAACATCATAGCTCAGACCCTTACTGCTTTTTGCCTGCAATCATACTCCCAGGCTCTCTTCCTTCCAATCTACCTTATATATCACTTTCAGAATAAGATTATTTCAAGAGTATCTATGATCATATTAATTCTCTAATCAAAAAGTTTCATTGCTTCCTTATTTTCTACTGAATCAAATTGAAATTTGAGGTCTTATATTCAAGACCCTTTCATATTCTAGCCCCAATTTAACATTCTATCTTTATCCTCCAAATCACCTACATAACTATTACTAGATAATAGACAAATTGGATCGCATGTTAAGCTATCCACCTGCGTACCTTTTCACCTCCAAGTCTCTGTACTTTTTTCTCTATCTGAAATATCTTCATTTCCTATTTCCTGCTATTAAAATCCTATATATAATTCAGGTCCTGTATCAAGTACTATTTCCTTCATGAATGAATGAAGGATTCACTTAGCCAGTTGTGAACTCTCCTTTTCTCAGTACACTGCCCCCCCCCCCAGTTTAAACTTCTCTTAAGAGTATTTATCAAATTCTTAGAGTTTAAGATTTCTACTTAGATCGCTTCTCTTAGTACTTATATTTTGCTTTTATTAATGTTAAACTTCCCTCCATTAAACAGTATTGCTGTTGATATCATTATATAGTTGTTGTTCAATCCTTCAGTTGTGTCTGAGTCTTAGTGACCCAGAGGAGTTCTCCATAGGGTTTTCTTGGCAAAGATGCAGGGGTGACTTGTCATATTCTTTTCCATTGTGATCCCATTTTACAGATGAGGAACCCAGGCAAATAGGGATAAAGTGACTTGTCCAGAACCACACAAATAGTTTAAGTGTCTGAAACCAAATTTGAAATCAGATCTTCCTGACTCACACTTCCTGGACCAATAAATGACCTATATTTTTATATACCAAATCATCATCATAATACCTTCCTAGAATTGTAACATGTTTGCTGTTTTCAAGCTACATTATTATTGATGGATCTATCTCTTTTTTAAAACAAGTTGCCAAATTTGTGCAAAATAAACTATATAAAGTGACCTTTAAGCCCAAGGGTCAGCAAAGCCATGGATCAAATTTGGCATGCCACCTAGTTTTGTATGACCTAAGAGGTAAAAATGATATTTACATTTATAATTAAGTTCACATTTACTAAAATAATTATTAGTCTGTGAGCCATACAAAAAACAGACTGCAGTTTGCAGATCCTGTTATGGTCCACTTCTCTCAGTCTTCTGTGACTGTATTGACTATTTATGAACTGTGTTTCTGGATGTCCTTATGAAATTTATACTGATTTCCACGATATGCTTTTCTCATTTCAGCTTGCCAGAAACTCAATGCTTTAGAATCATGACCTCATTCAACTTTCACATAAATCTTTTTTTCTTCCTGTATAGCAGAAGTTTGCTAAGTAAATGTTTATGCTATTATTGTTCCTCTTAATGATGCATTTAGCATTTTTTTTTAGCATTGATAATTTTTGGTCTAAAACATAGTTGCTGGCTATTCATTCTTGTCATTTTAATCATTCAACTAACCCTTCATCCAAGAAAACTACTCTGATCTCTCTACCTATGCTTAAAGTAAGCTATTCATACTCAGATTTCTCCTAACATTTTTTGCCCCGATGTGTAATTATAATAGTCAATTTTGTATTATAGCAGTAATAGAAGCAAATATTTATGAAGTGATTTAAGGTTTGAAAATTACTTATGGACCTCTTTTCATTTTTACTTCAATACTGTAAACTCCTAGAGAATAGGTTCTGTGAGCTATTCTTCTTTGTATTTTCCACCTTAATCAGTGGTTATATTTAATTGAATTGAAAAAAGTATATTTTTCAAGTGATAAAGAATAAAACAATGAAGACAACTATTTAATCTAAAAGTTGATGGGCAAAAATATTCACTGGCACGAGAATGCTGAGGTCAGCCTGGATACCAAAAGATCATAAATTTAGACCAGAAGGGACTTTAATGGCTTTGTACTTCAATCCTTTCACTTTGTAGATGGGAGAAACAGAGGGCAAGAGAAATTAAGGAACTTGCCCAAACTCACAGAAGTGGCAAGGAGACACAATCTTTGACTCCAAATCCTGCAATCTTTCCAAGATCCCACATCAACTCTCTCAAAATTCTATAATCAAAGGAAAATAATCTATTTATTAGGCCAGAAAAAAAAAGGACAGATCATGACATCTTGAAAATTGTTTGGCAAGGCAGCAGATATGTGACACACTGCTAATATCATTTCAAATATCGAACTAAGTTTAAAGTTTAGAAAGAAACAAACAAGTGGGACGGCTAGATGGCACAGTGAGTCAGGAGTACCTGGGTTCAAATCCGACCTCAGACACTTAATAATTACCTAGCCGTGTGGCCTTGGGCAAGCCACTTAACCCCATTGCCTTGAAAAATCTAAAAAAAAAAAAAAGAAACAAACAAGTGTCTGATTTTATAGGCATGTTATAATTTGGATAATTGAAATAGCCTCTTAAATAGTTCCATTAAGCCTAAATGATGAAACTCAGAATTTGCTGAAAATTATGAATAAAATGTGAGTCATAGTTAAAATACAATTAAAAAATACAGGTTGGTTTCATTTTGTATTCAGTGTTCTAGAAATCTTTATTTATATGTTGAACAAACTAATGTTGGTGTTACAGAGATAGTTAACTGAAAAGTCACTCTTTTTTATTGTTAATAATACTAAAATAATATTTATCAGGTATCATTTCCTCATGTAATATCCCTGAACAACCTCATTTATATCAAATTTCAACAGCAAATATAAAGTAGAATCATCCTACAACTTCATAGAATCATAGATGTGATGGAAGAATTGTAGATGTTATAACTTTAGAGAGTAAAACTATTAAAATCCATTCATTTTGCTGAGGAAGAAAAACTGATACTCAAAGAGATCTTATGAATACTCAATGTCATATAGGTTATAAGTAGCATATATAATTTTTGAATCCAGATCCCGCTGGTCAAAGCCCAATTTTATTGAGACTAGTTTGTTTCTTACTTTAATTGAAACCATATTAAATATATTAAATTACAATTTTGGTTTAAATTGTCCTTTGCTTAGTCTTGTCAGAAGACATCAGGAAGCCATCCCAGATATTGCTTAAATATTATAGAAATTGGGAAGGTTCTGAAGCAAGGTTACTTATTTCCCATTATATTATGCTACAGCCAGTTTAGCAAGGAATAGCAAGATCTTGCTATTTGAGGATTTATTGGAAGATGTTATTAGAGATATACCCTAGAACACTCTTGTTCATTTTCATTTATTACTAGAAAGACAAGTCTGTTTTTATGAAATGTTGCTTTTGTCTTATAAAGATAATGCCGACTCTAATTTTCTTAAATGTAAGCATATTCAATGGCTAAGCAGTTTCTTATAATTACAGCAGTCTCAATCTTTAGTCATATTATGGAATGGAGACATTCCAGGAAAGTTGGATATAAATCAAATTTCTGTAAAGGAAATTCTAGTTTCTCATAATTTATTTGCCAATTTAGATTTCCAACAGTACACCAGGAATTAAGCAAACTGTGATACTTGCAGTGAATAATACTCTTCACTTAACAGTACAGATTCCCATTCAATAATTGAAGCCCTTTGTGGTACTATCTTGACTCTATATCCTTCCTTTTCTGAATGGGTACTTTATTGAGATCACTGTCTATGTGATAAAAAAAAAAACAGTTAAATTCTGTTCTAATGGGAAAAATAGACCTTTCAACTTGTAGATCAGAAAGAGATGTTGAATTAGATAATAAAAGACTAACTCAAAGAATACACAAGTCAATTTGGAAATGGGTGAGGAGGGAAATGATGGTACTAGTATTATTCTCCAATTATCTACACTTGACTTTGAGTTGCTTAATTTTTTTTTTATCAATGACTTGGATGAAAGCAAAGATAGCATGCTCATCAAATCATAGCTGACACAAAGCAGGGAAGAATAACCAACACTTCTGCTGACAAAGTCAGGATTCAAAAAGACTATGATAGCAGAACTGCATGCCAAATCTAATAATATAAAATTTAATAGATACAAATATATAATCTTTTATAAGTGGTTAAAAAAATCAACCTCCCAAATACAAGAAGGGAAATATAACAGTTTCTCTGCAAAAGTTCATGGGATCATCACCTTAGAGTTCTTCTATTCCAAAATTTCATTTTGCTGAAGAGGAAACTGACATCCAGAGAGGTTAACTGATCACAATGTTTATATAAATAGTAGGTGGTAAAGTCTAAATTTGAATGTAGAACCTCATACAGTACTCTTTTCCATAGACTGTTGCATTCCCTAAAAATCTGGGACTACAAACTCAGTAGAACTTAATGTGCTATGGGTAGGTAGTCAAACAAGGTAATTGAAACTAAGGTCATTTTAAGAGACAAATAGAATCCAGTGCTACGGAGGTGATTGTCATGCTATTCTTTGTCCTGGTTAAACTATTTTAGAGTATTTTACTCAATTATTGGGATCATATTTTAAGGTGGACGTGAATGAGCTAAAGGGGAGGTCCAGAGGAAGGGTCATAAAGCAGATCTAGAGGTCACATAGTACAGCCCTTTCAAATTCCAGATAAGGAAATCGAGGCCAAGGGAGGTCAAGTCACTTGCCCAAGGTCACACAGGTCATATTAATAATAGGAAGGTTTTGAAACAAGGCTACTTAATTATTTCACATGATATTATGCTTCAACCAGTTTCTCAAAGTATAGCAAAATCTTGCTATATAAGGATTAACAGGAAGAATTTTAATTGTTCAGTGTGGAGAAGCAAAAAATTAGGGAGTGATAGGAGAGCTGTCTTCAAATATCTGAAAGTCTTTCATATAAAAGATTGATTTGAGTGTCCCTAAAAGGAAAAATGAGGAAGAATAAATAAAGTCACAAATAGGAAGCTTGAAGCTTGAAGTTAGGAACAACTTGCTAAAAAAAATAGAGTGACCTATGAAGGGTAGTTAGTTCCTTGTCATTAAATATCATTAGCTATAGACAAGAAGACTAATTATTGGATATGTTGTAGAGAAAACTTGTTAGTGAATGAGTGAGGCTACATGATCTCTGAAATCCTTTTCAGCTCTGAGACTCTGATTCTAGAGGTGGATGCTAGGAGTTAGAAGGGATAGAGTTAGTTATGGTATTGATGATTTCATTAGTACAGGAAACTACAAAATGAATCAACCTCCTCTACCAATATATCTTAATTTTGGAAAGCTGCCCACCACAGTGAGATATCCAATAACTTGTTCAGAATCATAGTCTTCCGTGTTCATAGGCAGCTATCCTCTGTAAACTGAAGAAATTCTAAAAATAGGATCAAGGACTATATAGATAAGGAGCAAATATGGAGTGACTTTTCCATTTGTATTCCCAAGTTATTGAATGGATAATAAACGAAGTCACAAAACTGTATTAGATGAATTCACCTCAAATTCACATAACCTATCCCAATAGGGCCCTTATGTGTATATCTGACCGTATTCTTTCCCTGTTGCATAAACTCCAATGTTTCTTTTATTACATTTCAATTAAAATATGAACTCTTCTGTTTGTTCTTTAAAACCTTTTATTAGCAATCCCTAAGTTATCTTTCCAGTCTCATTATATACACTACTCTCCTGTTTCTCACAAACCGCTCTCAGTCTTTGCTATTCTCTAGGCATCATCTATTCATATCTAAAATGCATTTCCTTCTCACCCCACCAGCAAAAATCTGTCATTTTCAAGACAATGGAAGTATTTTACTGATCAGTAGATCAGGAAACTGTTAATTCTTTCCTTCCTAAACATCTTGTATTGAACTATTTTGCATTAATTTTATTCTTTATATATATATATATATATATATATGCATGTGTGTGTGTATATCTCTGTATACATGCTGTCTCTTCAAATATGAACTCTTAGATTAGGAATTGCTTCACTTTTTGGTTCACTTGATTGATTTATACTCTTACCAGTTTTTCTCTGCTTCTTACTAAGCTTAACTCATCCTCCCACCTTTATATTTAAAAAAAAAAAACCCTGCTCTTTTGTATCCCAGAATCCCATATTCATTCCCTATCTATGAAGTATTTCAATAATATGTCTTGAAGTATTTATTGACCTGAAGTAACAGCCAGAGAAAGACAAAGAGTTTTTTAACTGAGAGAAAAAAATTGTTTTAAAGTCCAAAAGGGGAAAATTAAAAGAGAGAACTTATTAAGAGGAAGGATAGAAATAAACCATATCAAGTATTGAATGATAAATTGCCACTGGGGGAAGGTTAATACCAGAATTAAATAAGAGAATTCAAGTAATATAGAAAGTGAAGGTGGGGATCATAGCATCATATATTCATAGACTCTTGGAGCCTCAAGAAACCCTAGAGATTGTCCACTCTATTACATTACCTGAATAGGAAGTCCTAGTAAAGCATTTCCAACAAATTACCATCCAGTCTGTTAGAAGGTCTCCAGTGACTAGGACCTCATTTCCTCTGAAGGCAACCAATTTCACTTTAGTTGTAGTTGTTAGAATATCCCGCTCACCCCAACCACCTTTAATGAGCTAAAATCAAACCCCTTGCAACATTTACCTGCTCCTTCTTCTGGCTTCTGGGAGAAAATAGATCAAGCCCTCTTCAATAAGATAACCCATCAATTATTTGAAATTAAATAAGTTCTTTCTGAATCTCTTCTTCTCTAGCTATGGTTTCAAATCCCATGACCCTTCTGATGACCTTTCTTTGAACATGCTTCACATTACCATTGTCTTGTCCAGAGCAATAATAAGATATGTTTAGAAAAGAGTATAACGTATATTATCAACCCCTACTTCTATAATATGTTTGTAGTATTGGTTGCTTTTTTAAAAAGTCATACCTCATTGTTGTTGCACAGTGACTTACCAATCAACTAAAATAATAGTAAATTGCAAATAAATATGTAGTCTTAGGGTTTGTAAAATAATTTAACTACATTATATAATTTAAGTTTTTCAGTCATACCTTATCTAAGTATGGAAGGAACACTGGGTGCTCAAGCCCTCTTTTAGAAAAAATCATTTTTTGCTATAGTTCTACTAAGCTGAAGAGGCTTTGAGAATGGGTTCATTGATGGGAATTTTGATTTTCTAAGCTAAGTTCAGAAGATGTCATCACCAAGCTGGTTACCAGGTGATTTTTTTTTCAGTCATCACAACTCTTAAAACCATTTAAGTCATAGAGAGGTTGCAATCTGTGTTGATGGGAGGAATATTTGCATCAGTAAAAATACAGAACTTTGGAGCATAGATATTACTGACAATACTTGGAGGTAGATAGTACAAGTGGCATTATCTCCATTTTGTAAATAAGAAAACTGAAACCAATTGAGGTTAAAAGATTTTCTAGCTAATAAGAGAGCAAAGACTCTAACCCAATCTAATGCTTTTGTTAGTTCTTTTTGTAATTCTGAAGGGCTGGAAACCATGGGGAAACCTACTGATTAGGTAATGACTGGACAAATAATGTATATGATTGAAATGGAATACTACTCTGTCATAATCAATGATTAAATTTTTGGTATAGAAAAACATTAGGAGACCTCTATGAGCAAATGCTAAGTGAAGAAGGAAGAACCAAAAGAATAGTAATAGTAGCATTTTAAAGGAAAATAAAATTTAAAAGATCTAAGATCTCTGATCAATGTAGTGACTATGATTTCAGAGGATTAATGATGATCTAGGCTAAGACATAGAGAGAGAGAGAGAGAGAGAGAGAGAGAGAGAGAGATTAAATTCAAGATGAAGGAGACATGCTTTTTTGGACATGGACAATATGGAAATTCAGTTTGTCTGAATATGTACAATTGGTACAAGAGTATTTTTTTAATCTGTGGAGGTGAGAGGGAAGGAAAATTCATGTTAATTGAAAAATATTTATGTACACATCTTTATATATTTGAATGTACACATATACATGCTTTGAATACATCTATACAATACATTTTATGTATACATATACATTTAGATATGTACTCATATATGTATGTATATATTTATGTATACATAGATATACATACATACCTGAAACTTTGCTGTTTTAATGAAGGTCAATAATTATTTATTAAAACATCTTTAAATATTTGTTAATTTCTAAATAGCAAAAATATGTGTAGGTCATGACACATATGACTATTATGAGAACACGTGTAATTTGTAGGAATCACTGAACTTTGAAAAGAAATTAAGCCTAAATTACACTATAAAGCAAAAGCCATCAACTGATAACTTGGGGCAAATTATAGTCATTTGTTTATTGTGTATATTTTTCTCAGAAGGGTGAATGCAAACTTATTTCCTTTTTGTTGATATTCATATAAACAGCAATTACATAATTATTTAAATTTTGCAAAATAATTTCCCATTTACTATGTCATTTGAGCCTCACAACAGCTCTGTTTGATAAGTACTATTATTATGTCCATTTTACAGATGAGGAAAGTGGGATTTAGAGAAGTTAGAATTGCTAAGAGTAATACAGTTAGTGTCTGAGGCAGAATTCTAATTCACATCTTCTTGATTCTAAAACAGTGGTAAGGATGAATAGCTTTAATAGAACTTTAAACAAATATGCCAATATTTTTCATAGGATTTATTGCTAATAATTTCATATGCTTCAAGCTCAAAAGTTTCATGGAATTGAGAGCAAGAAGAGGTTTTAGGAGGTATCTAATGAACCACTCTCAATATAGAGATAAAGGAAATAAGACACAGAAAATTTATATAACTTGTCCAAGGTCACACAGATAGTAAGCATCAACTCGTGGTTTCAAATCCAGGACCTTTACTCTAGAACTAGTGTTAACTCTACTACACTTTAAGAAAGAAAAAATGCCCTTTATGGAAGTCAAATTTATTGCCCTGGTATTATTAACACTACACTTAAGCCACTAAACTAATCTGTAATTCAACTTCATGTGGTGTGAGATTGGATATATCTATATCATGTTCAGTTTAGAATAAGGAAATCTCATCAAACCTGTGGGCTTTAAAAATAGTTTCAAACAGTTGGGGGAAAGGCACATTTATTTATTTGAAAAAAATCCCTTGCAAAATGAATAAGGTTAAAGGAGACATTTAGTCAATTAAACAGATAATACCATGATTCCATGGTAAGCTCAGCTGAATAGTAATTAGTCATATAAAAACATCTTGTTAAGAAATTATATTATGGCACATCTAAGATTAACAGGACTATTTAGGTCATTTTTTACAAATGAAAGTTTTAGAATATTTTATTCTTCATTATTTAATTGCTTTGAATACACCTATACAATGCAATATAAATCAATGCACATGTACAAAAATATATAGCCAAGTTTTTAATCATAAAAGAGAATAATTCTAAAAAATCTACCCAAACCCTTGCCACTATGACTGGATTAAATATAATTTAAACAGCTTGGAACTACAGCCAAATCCAAAGATATGTAAGACTGTATTGTGAAGAAAACGACTGCCAAATTGTAAGTCAGGAACAGATTGGTGACTTAACTTTAAAATTAGTTCTAAAGTGTTGATTCAGTAGTTTGCCTCATAATAACCTGTTGTTTCAACACCTTCCTCTAAATACTACAGCAGAACAAGAATTGCACAAAACTCTGTTAAAATATGAAAGCGTGGACCTTGTGTAGTTTCATGAGCACCTTGACTATAACTAATGATACTGCCTTGTAGAGGAACTATAGGGAGCAGCTAAATCACTCGGTATTAAGAATGATGTACAAAACTCGTGTACTGAGGTAAAAGCATGTTTCATTAGTCAGATAAAGTCCAGATCTATAAGACACCTGCATTTATTGCGCCCAGTTTTATAAATGCAATGGCAAGGAACAAACATACTCATTAAAAAAAAAAAAAAACTTTTCAAGGGCAGCAACTTTACTTCGACAAAGTCCAACAACTCGTGTGTAGATCAATGAAAAAAAGCCTATATTCCTGCAGACCAATGCTTGACCTAGGTCAAGACCTACCACCTCTCCTTGGAGTTCTACTGTGACCTCTCCAGCAAAGCTCTGCTGAAGGGAAAGATGCTTTACTCTCCGGTCCCAGCCAAGTAGCACTTAAGCAGAAACGAAGATGTCAGTGAGGAAGCCCCTCCTCCTCCTCCTCCTGGCCAGTCATGTCCCTCTGCTATGGGTCTTTTGAAAGACATCTTTTTACTTCCACTCAGAAAATAAGAATGAACCAACATAAATAATGCTTTTTTTCTCTCTCTTCTTCTCTCTCTTCCTCCCTTCAGCAGAAAACTCTGAAGTGGGTAACAGACTGTAGAAACTGAACGCCTCGACGACCCCTACTTTTGCCCTCTTAGCCATCTGCCTTGACACCACGGTCCACTGAAACACTGGGAGCCACTGCTGCTGGGGAAATAAACTCATCTAGTGTTTCCTGGTAAACAGTCCTCAGTCAGTTTTCCTAAGTGGGGAACATCCCTCCGTGGGGGCTTGGGGACCCCGACTCCCAAGCAGCCCTCCCTCCTGCCTAACCACGACGAAGGAGAGACGCCAAAACAGGAATAGAAGAATGAGGAAAGGATTTGGTGGCTACCTCCAGAGCTGCTCCCTCGCTGCCTCTCTTGGCGGTGGCCGGTGCCACTGCCGCCGCCGCCGCCGCCGCCGCCGGGAGGGCTGTCTGGGTGCTCGCTGCTGCCACTGGGCGCTGATCAGCTGATATTTACCTGTGAGGTAATGCACACTCCGTAAGGTCATCATCATGCAGCAGCCCCTACCGAAGCCAGCCTGGTGCGGAGTCCGGGAGCTCCGGGGAGAGCCCGGCTCGCGCTGCCCACGCTGCCCACGTTGCTCCCGGCTACTGGCCCTGGGAGCGGGGGGTGGGGGGATGCTGAGCCGCAGAGGCTGCAGCTCCCAGCACATGCTCGGGACTCGCTTGGGCTAAAAGCCAGCGGCACAGGTGGGGAAGCCCTGCTAAGTAGGTGCTGGGTGGGGGGAGCCTGCCCTCCTCCTCCTCCTCCTCCCCCCTTCCCCCGCCCTCCCTCACCCCACTCAGCTCCTTCCACTCTTTACTTTGCCTCCTTCAGTACTGCCCTTCCTCCTGCCTCAGTGCTCCCTCGCCACCACCGCCTCCTCCTCCTCCTCCTCCTCCTCCTCTCCTCTCCTCCCGGAGGTGGTGTCAGTGGCTGCCGCTGCCGCTGCCGCTGCTGCGGTCCCTGCGCAGCTGTGTAATGAACGTCATGAGCACCTCCCGATTCACAGAGCCTCTCTACGGCGAGCCGGGGGCAGCGTGCACCGGCTCAGCCCGGGCTTTACGCCCACTCCGCTACACACTCACAGACTCTCTCTCTCTCTCTCTCTCTCTCTCTCTCTCTGTCTCACACACACACACACAAACACAGACCCCTCCCCTCCCCAACCCCCACTCCCTGGTCCTCACCCCTTGGCTCCCTTTACTACCGCGCTGCCTCCGGAGCTGTCATCCGAGAGGGGGAAGACAAAAAAAGCTTTTCTACACACCTTCCAAGGAACCGGCTTGCTGGGCTCAGTCAGTCCGAGAGACTCGACAAACTCTTAGAAGGTGTCCACTTGTGAGTGTGTTTGTGTGTGTGTGTCTGTGTGTATGGGTGTATGTGTGTATATGTGTCTGAGTGTGTGTGTGTGTGTGTGTGTGTGTGTGTGTGTGTGTGTGTGTCTGAGGTTGGGGAAGGATCCTCTTTCTTATTATTTAATAATGTCAGAAGTGCCGGGGCTGCTCCCAGAGTTGTGGGTCATGTGGGCACAGCAGAGGCTGGCTGCTGCCAGTACCAGGGTTTCCTGAGGATCCTGAAACTATGATCTCATCCTCCTCATCCCCCCTCCTCCCTGCCCGCGCACACATACACATACATAGACTGCATGCACTATCTTCTCTATTGGACCTAAATATCTCTCTAGGGAAAAGCAGTGTTCATTCTCTATACTGGGAAAAGCCTTCAGGATGGTGATTTTTTTCCTCTTTCAAAGGATGATTTATTGGCTTTGTTTATTTTCTTTATAGTTCAACCACACACGTGCAGAGCCGAGCAGCGCCCATCTAAACATTTTAAAAATGAAAATATTCAGACCTGCATCTTGACCCAAATTTTCAGCAGGGAACCTAGGACTCCAACAAATCGCTCCATCTCAAACTAAAGCAGTAACAAACAAAAACCCAAACTCTAAATAGCTCTCCATAATAATGCCTGGAATTTCTATAGTGGGGCTCTTTAAGGAGCTGAAAGCATGTCACAAACATTACCTCATTTATTTGCAGAGAGTCTTTGCAGGGGAGAGGGATTGGTAAAGCAAGTAGTTTTGTCTGCATCCTAAGGATGAGGAAAGTGAGGTATGAAGAAGTTAATTGACATGTCCTAGGTTACATACTGTGGCAATATTGGAAAATAAACAATATGTATTGAGCACCCACCCACAGGGTGCATCATCATCATCATCATCATCATCATCATCATCATCATCATCATCAATTATACTGACTAAGAATGGGTTACAGAACACAGAGAAGACACTATTTCTGCCCTTGAGATGCTTATTAGCTCACTGAAACAGGATAGAGAAATTATAGCCATTATATACATTTCATCAAAGTTATTTCAATGTTCTTGTGCAGCCCCTCCATGTCATCTGCCATTAATGAGACATGTGACCTAGGAAAAGTCATTTAACCTCTTTAGATCTGTTTCTACATGAGGACTTAGGCTTAGATGACCTCTCTTGGGAGCCTTTAGACTAAGAATCTATGAATCTAGGATTTTTCTAGATGGGCAGATGTGCTATATATGCCCATCAAAAAGTACTTATTTAATCTATCAACATATTTAATAGATGTTAGTAGTATCTGAAGCACCATGGTAAGCAATTTAGAGGATACTAACAAATACAAGACAGTACTTTCCAGAAGCTTAAAATCTATTTGGTAAAGGGAAGACATATAGCACACAGGAAATATAGGTGTCTCGTATAAGCCTCAGTAAACCATTGTAAAATATTCAATTCAGCAAACCTTCAGCTCCCACTATGAGCCAGGTATCACACTAGGCACCAGATGTTCTGGGAGCTACTGGACAGCCTTTAGATTCTTAGAAATCATATCTCTCCCATACTCCCCAACATTTATTAAACATCTGCTGTGTACCAAACACTACAGATTTTTAAAAAAAAAATCACTGATCTCAAGGAGCTCACAATCTAATGGAGGAAAAAACACATAAACAGCCATGCACCAAAAAATGAATATTTATACAGTAAATATTAGAAATAATCTCAGAGGAGAAGTTTCTTGCAATGATTGGGGAAACAATTATTGCAGGAGGTAAGATTTTAGTTGAAACAAAGGAAATCAGAAGGGAGAGATTTTCAGACATGGGAGACAGTAAAAATGCACAGAGACTGGAGAATTCGTATGTTGTTTAAGAAATAGCATGGGGGGGGCAACTAAGTGGCACAGTGAATAGAGCACCGGCCCTGTAGTCAGGAGTACATGAGTTCGAATCTGGCCTCAGACACTAAATAATTGCTTAGCTGTGTGACCTTGGGGAAGTCACTTAACCCCATTGCCTTAAATAAATAAAAATAAAAAAAAAGAAATAGTATGAAGTAGATTCTTCTATGCCAAGCTCCTCATGGTACTTGGTCTTTGGAGCCATTCCACTCAAATCTTCAGAGAACCAGTCTTCTTAGCCACAACCACTCAAGATACCTGAGGAAGAAGAGCATAGAGAGGAAGATTTTTGCCTTCCAGGCAGACAATGGCCAGTTTATGTCCTTAATTATCAACATTTTATATTCCAATAAGGAAATCTTATTTCTTTTTTTTCTTTTTGTTTTTTTGCAAGGCAAATGGGGTTAAGTGGCTTGCCCAAGGCCACACAGCTAGGTAATTATTAAGTGTCTGAGACCGGATTTGAACCCAGGTACTCCTGACTTCAGGGCCAGTGCTCTATCCACTGTGCCACCTAGCTGCCCTAGGAAATCTTATTTCAAGAGATAATTTCCAATGTCGTTGATGCCCTGGACATGATCCACTATGAGAGTCTGAAAGATCTTTCCAAATTGGACACTAGGAAAGAACTGAACCCTCAGAAGCATACTCTGCTCTTGGTGGATAATAGCATTGGCATAACAAAAGATGATTTTATCAATAACTTTGGAAACAGTGTCAAATCTGGCACCAAGAACCTCATGGAGATTTTGTAGGGTGTAGCACCCATCTCCATGATTGGTCATTTTGGGGTGGGTTTCTATTCGACTTACTTGGTGGCAAAGAAGGTGATTGTTATCACCATTTCCAATGTTGATGAAGAGTATGCCACCTGGAAATCTCCTGCTGTGAACAGTCCATGCTGACCATGGTGAACCTATTGGTAGGGCACCAAGGCGATCTTACTTCTTTTTATTTATTTATTTATTTTCAGATTGTTTTGCAAGGCAAATGGGGTTAAGTGGCTTCCCCAAGGCCACACAGCTAGGTAATTATTAAGTGTCTGAGGCTGGATTTGAACTCAGGTATTCCTGACTCCAAGGCTGGTGCTCTATCCACTGCACCACGTAGCCACCCCATGAGCCTACTTCTGAAAGAAGATCACACTTGAAAGTAATGCTTGTAAAGGAGGTTATAAAGAAGCGCTCACTGTTCATTGGCTATCCCACAATGCTTTACTTGGAGAAAGAATGAGTGAAGGGAATCAATGATGATGAGGCTAAGGAAAACAGAGAGAAAAAAGAGCCATCTAAAGATGAGGAGAAACCACAAAATGAAGATGTAGGATCTAATGAAGATTAAAACAAGGAAAACAAGAAGAAAACCAAGAAGATCAAAGAGAAATATATTGATTAGGAAGAGTTGAATAAAAAAATAAAACCAAGCAAATCTGGATTACATAATCCTGATGACAGCAGTCAAAAGGATTATGATGAATTTTATAAGGACCTCACCAATGACTGTCAAGATCACTTGGCAGTAAAGCATTTCTCTGTAGACGGTCATCTCTACTCTTCATCCCTACTGGGTTCCCTTTGACCTTTTTGAAAACAAAATGGTAAAGAATAACATTAAGCTGTATATATGGTGGGTGCTCATCAAGGACAATTGTGATGAGCTTATTTTTACCTTACGTTAGGTGGACTCTGAGGATCTGCCCTTAACATTTCCAGAGAGATGTTGCAACAGAGTAAGATCTTAAAGGGCCATCCATAAGAATATTGTCTAGAGTTTTTCTCTGAACTGGTAGATGATAATAAGATTTGCAAAAAGTTCTATGAAGGCTTTTAGAAAAACCCGAAGCTTGAAATCCATACATCCCAGTCAGGAGATGAGGTGACTTCCTTGTTTGAATGTGTCTAGAATGAAGGAAACCAAGAAATGTATCTCATCTCTGATGAGAGCAAAGAAATAACCAACTATACTTTTGTGGAACAGGTATGGGAACATGATTTTGAGTATTATAGATGACAGAGTTCATTGATGACTTCAGTAGCTAAAGGAATTTTATGGGAAGACCCTTGTCTCTGTGGTTAAAGGAAGGGTTAGAACTTCCAGAGGATGAAGAAAAGAAAAAAAAATGGAGGAGAGCAAGGCAAAACTTGAGAACTTGTGCAAGCTAATGAAAGAAATTCTGGATAAGATAGCTGAGAAAGTGATGATTTCCGATTGGTTGGTTTCTTCACCCTGTTGATCATGATCAGCAAATATGACTAGATAGCTAACATGGAATGCATCATGAAAGCACAAGCATTGAGAGACAACTCCACAATGGATTACATGTTGGCCAAGAAGCACCTGGAAATAACCCTGACAGTCACCCCATTGTGTAGACTCTTGGGCAAAAGACCAAGATTGACAAGAATGACAAGAATGTGAAAGACCTAGTGGTGCTGCTTTTTGAGACATCTCTGTGGTCTTATAGCCTCTCCCTTGAAGACCCCCAAACTCATTCAAATAGAATTTATCACATGATTAAGTTAGGTCTTTGCACTGATGAAGATAAAGTGACAGCAAAATAATCCAGTGCTGCTGTTCTTGATAAGACGAGATAGCCGTCTGGAGGACATGGATTAGACAAACTTCTACATCAGATTGGTTTCCTGTTTTCCCACAGCAAAAGTAGAGGTCCTCTCCTGCCTGGCTCCAGCTGCCAATGCTAGTGTTTTTTGTTTGTTTGCTTGGTTTGGTTTTGGATTTTTTTCTTCCTGTTTTCTAGTACATTAGCCAGGACTTACAGGGTCTCTATTCTTACTCTCCTGATCTGGAAAGTGGGATGTTTTGTGTGTTGTGGGATGTTACTGTTTATTTTGTTCTGAAATTGATGTTTGCAGAATAAAGAGAATGCAGTTTTTTAATTTAAAAAAATATATCACATGAAGACCAGTGTTGCTATACCATAGAGTTCATAGAGGAGAGTAAAGGGAGCTATGAAGGGTTTTAAAAGTCAACCAGAGAGTTTTATATTTTATCCTGAAAGTAATAGTGAGCCAGTGTTATTTATTGAATGATATGGAGGGAGATAGTAAGTGATGTGCTTTAGGAAGATTGTGTTAGTAGCTGAGTAGAGAAAGGAATATGGTGGAACTTGAGAAAGTGAGACTAACCAGGAGGTACTTACTGTTTTAGTACAGGCATGAAGGGAGGACCTGCAACAACGTAATGGTATTGTCAGAAGGTAGAAAGTATGAAGCCAAAACTTACAGGACTTGGTTACTGATTTGGAGGTGATAAGAGGGCCATGATTAAGAATGAACACTTCTGTTTCAAGTCTGTTACTAGGAGGACAATAATAAGGATGTCAGGAAATGAAGAGAGTATGGTAAGAAAATAAGTTCAAATTAAGCATTTGAGTTTAAGAATAGGAAAGAGCTAAGGTATGAACAGCTTTAAAAATCAGAGAATTTTATTTTTGATCCTGAAGGTAGCAGGGAGGTGCCTTAATTTATTGAATTGGGGGAAGAGAAGAGTAGTCAAATCATAGTTGGAGAATGTAATCTAGATGTTCATAGAGCATTTAGGGCTGATTAAATAGTTATGAGAATGGTCTGTATAGGGATGATAATTGAATCTATGGGAACTGATTGATTCATAGAATGAAATAGCATAGAAGAAAAGAGAAGAGGGCATAGGACAGAGCCTTTGGGGATACCCACAGTTAACAGGTTCAACCTAATCAAGAATCATCATTGAAAGAGGAGAACAAAAAGAGAGTAATGCCATTAAAACAGAGAAAAATAGGAGGGATGACCAACAGTTAAAGGCTGCAGAGAAATCAAGAAGGATGAGAATTGAAAAAAGGAGAACTTAGAGAGAAGGGAAAAAAATATTTATATATCACATATCATATATAGTAGGCAAAGAACTTCACAACCCTGTGAAATGGGTAATGCCATTATCACCATTTTATAGTCTAGAAAATTGAGGCAAACAAAGGTTAAATGACATTTAAACCTAGATCAGATTTGAACTCAAATCTCTTTGAGTTCAAATCCAGTATTCTATCCAATGCACCACTTAACTGTCTTGTACCCATTAGGTTTAGAAATTACCTTTGGAACAAATGGTTTCAGAAAGGTTGGAATGCAGACTGCAGATAATTCACCACTAATATAAGGAAGCATTGAACTTCATAACACCTGGGTTCACATCCAAAATAGCTTATTACATGAATGACTAGGGAAAATCACTTAAAGTCTCAGAATCTCAGTTTATTCATCTATTAAAATGGGGAAAATAATGCTTATTCTATCTACTTTATAGCATTGTTATACATTTTGTAAACACAAAAAAGATGAGATTTGCTCATTATTTTTAAAAGCACAGATTAAAAAAATCATTAAAAAGCTTCACAAAGAATCATCAGGTGTTATTTCAACTTTCTGAGGGTCTCTTGGCAAGTGGTATCATTGATACAAGGAGTCATGGGAACATTGCAGATAACAGAATTACCACATAAACAGCTGGTCCTCTATCCAGGAAAAGGAAAATCATTTACTACATGATTGGGAACAAGAAAACTCTGAGCTGGTCCTTATCCTTCGACAATCTTAAAGAAAGCCCTTTCCCTTTTACCCTAAAGCCAATAGCTTACTGAATCTTTTAGAGAGAAAGAAAACTGAGAGTGCAATGTAAATATATATCTATATCTATCTATCTATCTATCTATCTATCTATCTATCTATCTATCTATATGTAGTGAGACTGTCTCCCACTTATAATGGGTAAGAGGAATAATTTTGAGTATGTCTAATAGGGAAATAATAACAGACATCTCTAGCCTCTTTTCCCTCCACCATGCTACAAGAAAGATTTTAATTCCTTCCCCGATAGGAAACAGGGATTGGAACCAGAACCTGACCAAAAGTACTAGACTAGAATGGTCCCTTAAATGATCTAGTCCCTTAAATGTTTGTAGTCTTTAAGAATAGGGTTTTTCAGGTTCAAGATAAACTTTTGATCACTATGCCTTAATGGAGGGGAAAAAGGAAAACTGAAGTTTTATGACCAATCCTTAATTTACCCCTTTCCCACCAAATGCTAGTTTCATAATGTATTTACATAGTAAACAGCAACCCCATTTTCAAAGTCAATAGCAAAATAGAAATCAGAGAAATTATGCATATGATAATATATAATAGGGAATAAAGAGTGAAAGAGTCTGCCATTGGTATCAAGGTAACAGTTCAACCAAGGAAGAGTGTACCAGATCTCACTCAAAAATTCCCTGAAGTCTCTGGTGTGATAAACAGGGATAATGATATGATGAAGAATTCCAGCTCCTCTCATGACAACTTTCTGGAGTCTCATTCTTCCTTTAGCAACCTGAAGTGGAGTTGGCATCATCTATCTTTTCTGTTAAAAGTAGAAGCTGAAAGTGCCCAAAGTGACTACAGAGCCCCACAAGACTCCTAAGATTCAACATTCAAAGAACCTAAAGAACCTGGAGCTCTCTTCTCTCTCTTTCTCTCCAAATTTTCCCTGCCCTTCATGCAGACTCAGAACATTGATCTCCATTAGTGAAAAGAGAATTTCAGACCAATGGGCTTTGGAAACTGGGTTATATATAGCATATATATTAGATATACAGGTAATATTCATGTAGGCATATATACACATAGGTACAAATATACATACACATATGTGTATGCTGATGCACATTTATGTACATACATAAACTGTATTTATTTGTTTGCATGTTGATTTCCCCATTTGACTGTAAGCTCCTTAAGATTAGGGATCATTTTTTGGTTAGTTTTTTTTTTGCCTTTCTTTATATATGTAGTGATTAGAACATTGTCTGACACATAGTAAGCACTTAATAAATGTGTATTGTTATTGATCTTATAGTAAACCATAATTATATGGTTTTGCTTGTGATTTTTTTGTCAGTCAATTAACATTTATTAAGTACTTACTTTAGGACGAAGATTGTACTAACTGTTGAGGACGCTTAGGAAAGCAAAAGATAGTGTCTGCCCTCAAGGAGTGCACAATGAAATGGGAAATACTACACATCAAAAGAAACTAAAAGTGAGAGTGGGGTGGGGACGAGTACCTGCTCAGGGGCACTATGAAGTTGTGCAGCCAGGTGGAAATTGATGAAATGGCTGCTCACATGATCTACTTAAATAGCAGATCTGTAAGGAACTCTCCAATGTCTTATTTACATTTTACCTTGCACCCTCTTCAATCAGAAAGAGGAACCCCAAGTTCCTCCCATAGCATGTTTGTTCTACTATTGAAGCCCACTCTTATAGACAGAGCAATAGTTTTAATACTGAGATTTATAATATTATTGGTATAGACACTCTCTTTAAGGATGGTGATAACTACCTATCTGGGATTTTATAGTCTGATGGATTCTTATGGTCAAAAAAAACCAAATGGGAAATCAAAGAAAATAGCATTCCGTGCATACTGAGCTTCTCCAAATGATCTATTCTGATTATTAGACAACAGACAGAGAAGTCGTGACCATATCTTTCTTAAAATCTTCTCAGCTTAGTAGGAATCACTAATGTTTGTGCCTGCTGACACAGTCTTTGAGAACCCAGAGTTACTTCCATATTAGGAAAAGGCAATGGATTATGGCAGAGCAATCATTTGGCTGTTTTACAGGTATAGATCAGAGAATGGTCCAGTAATTAAGGGAAATGAGGAAAGGAAGAAGAAAGATGAAAAGGAAATACTAGAAAGAGGGAAAATCAAGGAGGGGAAAGAAAGGAAATGAAAGTAGAAATAAAGACAAAAAAGAAGTAAGAAAATTTAAGAGGGAAAAAGATAAGGACAAACTGCTATCTGAAGGCTAAACACCTAAAATCTGCTACCAAAAAAAAAAATCTAAGAAAGCCATAGAACAACATTGCCCAAACTCTGCTCTATTTTGTTTAGTTTTTTTTTTTTTGTTTTTTTTACAAGGCAATGGGGTTAAGTGGCTTGCCCAAGGCCACACAGCTAGGTAATTATTAAGTGTCTGAGACTGGATTTGAATCCAGGTACTCCTGACTTCAGGGCCAGTGCTCTATCCACTGTGCCACCTAGCTGCCCCCCCCCAACTCTTCTTTAAATATTTGTTAAATGAATCAATCAATCAATGAACTCGTATTCTGTGTGATATGAATGTTTTATGAGATAATTTTGATTCTAAAAAATTTAAATACAAATTATGTATATTTCAAAATTTTATCATGCAGTGTTAAGATATAAAATAAGTTTAATACCCTCTATTTTACTCCCTCACCCCTCACAAACATCTTTTATCTGAAGTTTCCATATTAATATTAACTATACCCTGGAATTTCCAAAACTATTGTACCTCAGGAAAAGAAACTACAATTTTCAGAAAAATTTCCAAAGGATTATCTTTTTTTATCTTGAAAAATATGATCATTATATGGCCACCCCCAAGTACTCCAAGCAGAATTTATGGTTTCCATAAGTCTATTTCAAGTCCATGCTTTTTTTCCCCTAACCAGAATTAATCATAGTCACAAACTTTCTCATTATCAAAAAAAATTTATTAAGTCCATTCTGCATTCATGGCATTATTTAATCTAAACACTTATAAATCAGGGTTATATAGTGAGAATAACTAATATTCTTATCCCAGAGAAATTTCTGAGAATAATCTCTTTTCCTTTAGCATTCCAGTCAATATGTTCTTCACAATGATCTAGTGAGAAAGAAGGCAAAGATTTGAGGAAGTTGTGATTGATCATTAACAACTTGTTGAATGACAGTAATAGATATGAAAAACACCAAAGCAGACTATATAGTGGAACAACAATGTGATTTCATTGGTATAGGAATTTGCATTATGAGGAAACTCCCTCTTTCAATATAGGTCAGTACATTCATAGCCACTTTGAGTCTCAGAATTGTCTCTAAATTAACCTAAGAGTAACCTCATAACCACACATGGTTAGAATGTATCAAAGGCTGGACATCTTCCTAGTTCTAATTTTCATTGCCTCCGTCACTTTTCTTCGTAGACTAAAAAGTAAGGTAATAATTATTCTATGGTAACTATACAATCTTTAGTACTGTATCCCATGATAACCCCTGTGAACTTTGCCTAAATGTCTCATAGTTTTCAAAGTTATTTTGTATATATGTTGGACAGAGTGCTGGGTTTGGAGTAAAAAAGGACCTCTTTTTCAAATTCTGATAGTTAATAGTTGCATGACCTTGGGTAAGTCATGAAAACTATGTCTCAGACAACTTCCTAGGACTTATCTAGTGAATCATAGATTGTGATCTATGTTGGACAATTTCCCACAATGACATGATCAAATATATTTATGTTTTCTTTTCTTTTTCAAAATACTTTCAACTATATTGTCTTATTTGAACCTAATGGATCAGAGAAGCAGTCAGTCTCATATGGATGTAATTTTAAAGCTTTCAAAATCATAATTCCTCCTTGTTCTAGATGTTGAACAAGGAAACCTTCACATTTTTGTCATTGTTTTTCAAGAGTCATAGATATTTTCCTGACTAGTCAGCACAAAAGATATTGTTCAGAATACTGTACTCCAACCCTTCTGGTAAACAATATGACTAGATAGGTTCCTGTGTGTAGAGTGCAACAGTGATTTATAATCCTGGATTTTACACGGGCTATTGGAGTTAAACTAGAGGCTTTAGCATGTAGCAGGCTCTAATGGTTTTGCAGCATCTGTTGGAGATTTCTGAAGAAGAGATGGAAGTCTAAATTGAATAGCTATATATCAAAAGCACTTTTCTAGCTATCTGGACACTCATGAATGGGAGTTTTTTAAAATTAAAAATGTATTTAGGTCTAATGGCTACACTTATGTACTTAAGAAATAGATAATACCTTTGATAGCACACTGGGATTTTCAAATATGTTGAGTACTATTTTAAAAAGCTAATATATTTTTGTGTTGCTTATAAATAGCTCTACTTGGAAGAAAATCAGCTTAAATCCTCACTAAGTCAATATGTACAAATTTGAGTTGCACCAAAACTGACTATAAGTTAGTCTATACAAAAATATGTTTTTGGATATCATTTTCCCTTTAATATATGTCATTTTTATTCAGAAATTATGCATTTAATTGACAATGAGAAGAATCATCTTAGTTGATGGAATATTAATTTTTTTAAATTTATGAGTAGGGATATGAAAATGGAACTTTTTAAAACTGGGAAGTAAAATGATAAAATTGTTAAGCATTTGTGGTTATTATCATCTATATAGAAATAGGTTTGGAATCTGTCTCCTAGTACTTTGATATTCCTGTAAATCTATTGTATGATATGGATTTCATAATGAAGTTAACATTGTATTAAACATGTTTGATATTCAAGTAATACTTTTCTGGTTCTCCTAATCATTAAAAAAAATCAGGATCTATGATTTCACTAGTATAGGGCACTTCTGCTAAGAAAACTCTATCAATGTAAATTGGTATCTCTCCTGAAACTTAGAATCACAAGTAGTTTGCTGAAGACAGAGGGGTTCAGTGAGTCACGCAGGGTGCCAGGTCAGAAATGGCACTTGTTACCAAGTCTTCTTCTTGACTCTTAAGGTCATCTCTCTCTCTCTCTCTCTCTCTCTCTCTCTCTCTCTCTCTCTCTCTCTCTCTCTCTCTCTCTCTCTCTCTCTCTCTCTCTCCTTGGCTCCTTATCTTTTCTTATCACCTTGGCAGCATAGGTGTCCCCAAGGTTCTGTCCTTGACCTTTTTATCTCTTTACTCTCTCCCTAAGCTATCTCATTCCCATACCTTTACCTATATAAAAGCCTACCAGATCTGTATTTCCTGCCCCAATTTCTATTCTGAGCTCCAGAACCTTAATGTCAGTCACTTATAGGACATTTCTAAGTGTCCTACCAACAATGAGAATATTCATCCAAACTGGAGCTTATCATCTTTTCCTCAAACCCATTCCTTTTGATTTCCCCACTGGTTTCATTCACCTACTTGCATATGTTTGAAACCTTGGTGCTACTTTCAATTCTTTCCTTTATCTTGCTTCTCATAGAAAATCAGTTATTAAATCCTCTTGATTTTACCCTCAGGTCATTTTCCACATCCATCCTCTCTTCTCTCTTTTGCCTCTATTCTGGTACAGGCCCTCATTATCACTCCCTTGGTAATTTATAGTATCTTCTAGGTACTGCACATTGTCTGCTTTCCAAATACATGCCTCATAGTACTTAGCTATGTTAATCTTCCTTATTCAGAGCTAGGAGGAATGCATTCTGCAAATCATGAAATGCTATAAAAATGTGAGTTATTCATATGCAGAGGACCGTATGCAGTTACTCTTCTCAAAACTCTGTTAAATCCAATCTTCTTTGTCTAGGATTCAAGATCCTCTACAACATGATGTCGTCTTACCTTACTAGTCTTATTTCATAAGATTTCCCTCTATGCATTCTATACTGGAGCCAAACAATTTCCTACTTTTCTCATTTTGCCTACATTGTCAATTATACTTGGAATGTCTTCACTTCCTTTCTTGTTTATTCAATAGTTAGGCATCTTTCAAAACATAAGCTAAATGAAGACTCTTCTAGGAAACTTCCTCTGATTTCTTCCCTCTACCCCTCACATAGAACCTTTTATATATTTAACATTTAATATTTATAGTATAGTTATCTTTGTTTATGCCTTATGCCTCCACTAGACTGTAAGGTTCATGAAGGCATGACTTTTCTAAATTTTGCATTTCCTCAAATGCCTATTATAATACTGTGCAATCTGTTGAACTGAATTAAATAACTATATTTGTTGAATGCTTAGTATCTTTATAGTTATATTCAATGTGAAAAAGAGTGTCCTAGTCTTATTAGGGAACATAGGACAAATATTAGAATAAAACAAATGTTTTATATTTCTTAAAAAGGGATTAGGCTTAGTCTGGTATAAACTCTCACTTTATTTTCTTTACATATATATATATATATATATATATATATATATATATTCTTTTTACAGAGCTAATGACTCTTTGAATGGATATTGAAAGGAAGAAGGATGATGATAATTGGGAGATGGAAAATAGATTACATAATTCTAGATAAGGATAATGTCATGGTTAAAATCTTAATTCAGGGGAAGGAATATATAATTTAGTAGATGTAACTAAATTGTATTGTAGGGTTAGGTATGAGAAGATAAGAAGAACTAGGGAAGATGATAATGATAGAAAACTTAGAGGTATTGCAATAGAGTTCCCTTATTTTTTTCTCATTGATGACCATTGGAAGATTTTAAAGGATAAAATTAAAATTATATTAAAATGTTTTGATGGGATAGTTCTGGATATGTGATTCCTGCTGTACTTTAATGGATCTTTGGTCTTGTGGATGTAGTCATTTCCTATGGTGATGTAAATTACAACCCAATCATGCTTGCCTTTTTTCATTCTTGTCATCACATAAGCCTGATAATGTATATGGTTTTGCCTTATTATTTCTCAGTCATATATTTTGCTAGTGGTGATCACTGCTCTATTTGTGTGAACTTAGGCAAATCACAGTTTCTTCATATGGAAAACAAAGGAACTTTAGTACCTCTTCTGGCTTTAAATCTATGACCCTCTGATCTCATTACCTCTTAGGCATTTCATACTCCACTGAGAATCTCCAGGAGATTCTAGAATAAAACTTTCACATAGAACTTGTGTTAAAGAAAGAGACAATTTTGTAGTAATGAGGTGGATATAAGACAGATCAATATACAGGTATCATAATGACCTAAGAGTGATACAATGGAAGGAATGCTTAAAAATAATTCAGATCTATACTATTATTCTGACTATTCACTAATTCATTCAGTTTGTAACTTGGGTGATAAGTAAGGGTTTCGGAAAATAATGGAACTACAGTTAGCTAGTGATGAGGGAGAAAGTTTTCCAGGTGTTTAGAATGATGTGAGCAGCTTCACAGAGGAAAGAAAGCATGGATTAGGAAAGCACAAGGCACTTTTATGGGATAGCAAACAAATCACTTTAATTTTTACAATGAATTAATATAGAAAAGTAATCATATATATCTATATCTGTATCTATCTATCTATCTATCTATCTATCTATCTATCTATAGATGCATATATATCTGCAAAGGTAGGCAAGGGCTAGATTGTGGTAAATCTCTAAGTATTAGCTAAGAAATTTCAACTTGAAATGGTAAGCAATGAAGAGTCATTGAAAGTTTTAAAGAGGAAAATGGTATGACTTAAGTGTAGCTTTCATAAGACTAATCTGGCAGTTGTCTATAAGATAATTTAGAATGTAAAAAAGGTTGAGGATTAGAAATCAGGTAAATGTGACTAAGACAGTCTAAGAATGAGTTAAAAAAGCTATTGCACTATATTGTAACTATAAAAAAGGAAAGGAAAGGAAAACAACAAAAATACAAGACCAAAGAGACATAGTAAAGTTAAGAGTGAAGGGTAACTTCAAGAGAGAAAGTATAGAATAAGAAGAATAGAAAGAAGTGGAAAGAATGCATAAAAATAGGGGGAAATATACTTTGATATTAGGTATAAAGATTCTTTTAATTCTGAAGTGGAAGAGATTTCCTAGAAGTTGTGCCTTGTCTTCCAATATCCAAGAAAATTCTTCTGAATTGGAAGCCATGTAAACAGTGAGAATATAAGAGACAGAGAGAGAGAGACAGAGAGAGAGAGAGAGAGAGAGAGAGAGAGAGCAACCCAGAGCACCAGAGAGAAATATACCATCCCCTGTTGTTGTTGTCATTTTAGTCCTGTCTGACTCTTTTTGACTCCATTTGGGTTTTTTATTTTTGGCAAAAATACTGAAATGGCTTGTCATTTCCTTAAACAGTTTATTTTACAGATGAGAAAATTAAGATAAGGTTAAATGATTTAGCCGGGGGGGGGGGGTCACACAGCTAGTAAGTGTCTGAGATTAGTCAGGTAGACTCATGACTCTAGGACCACCAAGCTGCTTCATACCATCTCTACCAGCTTTATTTTCTGAAATTCTTTTCAAAATTAGACAGAAGCTTTTATTTCCCAGTTTGTGATGACTTAAATGTGGATATTCCTATAAGATATAATAACTATGAGTTAAAGAATGGATAATTGAAAAAAGTATTTACTAAGTGATAATTATCTATTTCTGTGTCAGTCAATGTGTGAATTTTTGATGATATGAATACAAATACATGGAATAAAAATGACCCTTCTCTCAAGGAGCTCATTTTAAAAGGAAAGGGCAACATAGAATGAATGGTAAGGAGAAAGAAGGAAAAGCAATGTGTATATATGGTTCAGCTATATACAGGAAACAATGAGGAGACCTGATTCCAGGCAAGATTAAGCAAAAGTTTGCCTTTTAAGAGTCCAGGTTCCCAGGGGCATGATCTGAGTTGCAGTGGGTAGGGGGATGAGTGTGTCCAAAGTGCAGATGGTCTAATTTAGAAATGGCCAGGAAGATGTGAATAATTACTTTCAAATCTTTGCCTGAGAGAAGGTTTTGATAGCAGGAGGGGGAGAGGAGAGATAGCAGAGGACATTGGTTAATTATGAAATGAAAAACTTAAAATTTTACTTAGGTCTGCTCCTGCCTTCATCTTTCTCATTTCTATAACCATAAGTCCTGAATCATATGTGTGGCACAGGATATTAAGTATACATGTACCTAGGGATATCCATGTAGACTTTACACTTTTAGAGATTTACATTCACATACATAAAGAAAACATACATAATATCCTGAAGCCATGTATTTAGAAAACAATAACCTACAATGAACAATTTTTCCTTCTATTCTGTAAGTTGGATAAGAATTCTAACTAGCAATGGGTGAATGAAGTTTGGTCCTTATGCACTGACATCTGCATAGGGTTAGGGACTTTCCAGTAGTGGTTCTGCGTTTCATCAATGTTCTGTCATCATCCTTGGAACTTGTTTTTCCCTACAATCCTACCCTCCCTAGAATTAAATTCTTTGGAGAATGGATCTCCTTTGCTCCTAGCACAGCATGTCTTATTACCATCCCTTCCTGAGACTGTACTCTGCATTGCCAGTCCTACTTCTTGTAAAATAAAAAATTTGGACTAAATGACCTTTGATAAATCTTAATGTTCAAAAATCTATGGTTTTTGGTTCCTTATTATTTTTGATCAGAATAAAAGAATCCCTATTTACAGATAGATCTAGAATGTACATACCTTGATTTTTTTTTCTTTATTATACCATCCATTCTATAATCTCTTTGATGATGGAACAATGTCTTCTGACTTTTTTTGGTGTACTCTACAACTGCTATTCTGCCACAATTGCACTTTCAATAAATCCTATTGCCTGACACTCATGCAGAAAGCATCTTGATAATATCCTAGAGTGGAAAAGAAAAATGGTTCCCAATGAATTATCATTAACTCATTGATGGAATAACATATCTTCAAATTTTCACATTATGTTTAAGGAATGAGCAGGTTGTTTCAGTGAGATTTGAGTTCTATTTGCAATTTCCACAGGTGTGGTTTCTATCTTGTAATGCTTATTCATTAAATACTTATTAGGAATGCTTAACTATCTCAGCAGCAACACTATAGCAGTAAAGCCTCTTTTCTTGGAAAAATTGAATTTCTCAGTGGCCCAAAAGCAAAACATGGGTGTTTTGGAGGGAAATAAATTCATCTATATGTTAAAAGCTCAAGGGAGGAATGGGCTGGGTATGGAGCAGTGTATGACAAAAGTTACCTGCAAACCACACATTTTATACTGAATTTTGATTAAGCTATTTTCTTTTAGAATGATTTCATTTTATTTTTCTCTGGTATATTTAGGACTTTGAGGAATATACAGCATTCCCCTCATGAACTGAGAATGATTTATTATTACAGAAACAGAACTGAATTCCTATGAGATTTATTGTTTGTGTCATTCATCTGACACATATCTTTAAGACCTTGTATTGGTAGTTCTTTTTCCATCTGTATATATCATGTCTCTTCAACCTAATTTTTTTTTGCTAGGCAATGGGGTTAAGTGGCTTGCTCAAGGCCACACAGCTAGGTAATTATTAAGTGTCTGAAGCCGGATTTGAATTCAGGTACTCCTGACTCCAGGGCTGGTGCTCTATCCACTGCGCCACCTAGCCACCTCTCTTCAACCTAAATTTTAAGCTTCATAATGGATGAAGATCTTTTCTTGTACATTTTTGTGTTCTCTTAGAGATATCCAAACACATCTAAGAGTAATTACTCATAGTAATTTTGAATAAATAGAAAGTGTCAATAGAAGTATATTTGATCTATGTTGATAAGAATTATAGATACAATCTATCATGGAACTTGAATTATCTAAATTTCCTGCTTTAACTAATCCAATTAATCACATGATAGTCAAACTCAACACAATCTTAGGTTGCAAATATACAATGTGAAAACAGCCAATTGAAAAGTGAAAATGTAATATGACTACTAACAATAATATTATCTAGTGTTTACTGAGTGCTTTAAGATTGCAAAGTACTTTATAAATATTATCTCAATGAATAACCAGTTTAAAAAAATATTTTCTTCCATACCCTCACTCCATTGACTAGCCTAATAATACATTGCTGTGTATGTTGTAGATAAAAACTCTATATTGATCTAGACATTAGGAGATCATGTACATGACCATTCATTTTTAATGTATTTTTCTATTGCTAATCCTTATTTTAACCCTAGGGCAGTCAAATGGCACAGTGAATAAATTTCCAAGCCTGGAATAAGAAAAAACTGAATTCAAATATGACCTCAAACAATGACTATTTGTGTGACCCTGGATAAATCATTTAACATGCTTGTCTCAGTTTTCTCATCTGTAAAATAAGCTGGAGAGGTGAACCACTAATGGATTTTTGCCAAGAAAATCCAAAATAGGGTCTCCAACAGACACAACTAAAGCAACTGAACAATAATGATAAGTGACAAAAATCCAGATTCTGTACCTGGAAACAGAACTGAATTCCTATGAGATTTATCTTTTGTGTCGTTCATCTGACACATATCTTTAAGACCTTGTATTGGGAGTTCTTTTTCCACCTGTATATATCATGTCTCTTCAACCTAAATTTTAAGCTTCATAATGGATGAAGATCTTTTCTTGTACATTCTTGTGTTCTCTTAGAGATACACAAACACATCTGCATATAGTAAGTTCTCATTGTATGTTTATTTATTTTTTTTTAGGTTTTTCTTTTTTTGCAAGGCAAATGAGGTTAAGTGGCTTGCCCAAGGCCACACAGCTAGGTCATTATTAAGTGTCTGAGGTCAGTTTTGAACTCAGGTCCTCCTGACTCTAGGGCTGGTGCTCTATCCACTGAGTCACCTAGCTGCCCTCATTGTATGTTTATTAATAATGATGATAAGATAAATTTCAAAATTCTAAAGACATACTTTCCCCCCCACAATATTCTAGTGAGTATCAATCACACTGAGTGCCTTCAATAAATGTTAGCTAATAGTTATAATGATAATAACAACTTTGTGAGCTGATCGGGTTTCTCTGGATGGGTTATTTCATGACTGTGGTTTGCATACCTACCCTTTTTGTGAGGTGAAGGAAATAAATAAAAATCCCCTTGATAGCAGAATTATCCCTGTGTAGGTGTATTCAGTTGAAACATGGGAACAGTGATTTCTGTGTAATTTATTTCTCTGTCTTTGTAATGACATTTGTTTAATTTAACAAAGAAAATAATTATAGCAGCACGGTTGTCTCTATCTTGGAGCCTTGAATACTTAGAGGAAATGATCCCTAGAACCTCTTGAGTAAGCATTCTATATAGAAATTTACTTAGAGAAAATAAGTGGGTATTTTAAGAACATTTGTTTATCATTTTAAAGGAAAATAGGAAACAATTTCACTGAATCTATTCTAGGAATGGCAAGCAATTTAACAACAATGTACTATATAGGCTGTGTGGTTTTCCTTTCTTCTTTGACTAAATCTCCTCATCCTGGATGGCTCAGCTCAAGGACTCTGTCTTCCAAGACACCTATTCATGGTTCTTTGGTCCACAGGCATTTCTTATTTGTTTGAATTCCTATATGATTTACAGATGTATCTCTCGACATGAGTCTACCTTATATATTGTCAATATTGTCACCTATTTGTTTCAGAGTTTGTTGACTAAAGCTCTTTAAGAACAGAAATCCTATTGTCTTTTTTTTGGATCAGTTTCTCAATAAAGCATTTCACTGATTAACAGAAAAATATATGCCCTTTGGAATGAAGCATAGCTTCATGACATAGTAATACATTTTCTCTATCTTATTGGGCAGAGATAATAATAATAATAATAATAATAATAATAATAATAATAATGATAATAGATATTCATAGCCTCTAACCCATTCTTATTTTCTTATTGATCTTTAACAATTTAAAAATTGTGAATTTAAAAATTCTTACATTTACAAATTATATGAAACTAATTGAGCCTTTGACAAAAGTCAAATTATGAATAACAAAATCTCAGAGTTAGAAGGAAACGTTAAATGCAATATAGTCAATATTTTTGAATGATAATCTCTCTAAAATCACCAGGGAATGTTATTTCAAGGGGTCCTTGAAGATCACAGCTGAAGTGGAAACTCCAAATCACTTTTAAAATCCTTTAATTTTTAGGGCAGATAGGTGGCTCAGTGTATAGCATGCCATATCTGAAGTCGAGAAGACTCATCTTTCTGAGTACAAATCTGGCCTCAGGTTCTAGCTATGTTACCCTGGGCAAGTCACTTCACATTGTTTACCTCAGTTTCCTCATCTGTAAAATGAGTTGGAGAAGGAAAGGACAAATTATTTCATTACCTTTGTGAAGAAAACCTCAAATTGGATCATGAAATGACTGAAAATCAAAAATTATTAGAATGTTGTCCCATACACAGAGACTAAATACATGTCTTCAACTTCTATTCCTTGCTCCTGTTGTTTGTCCTTTGTTTTAGAAGAGGATGAATGATTTTATTGAGTGACTTTAGAGTGATTTGGATTTAAGTTGAGGCAGAGTTGCACAAAGTCATCAATCTTATTTTCTTTACAGAGGCATTGAAGTCCAGTGGAAAGACAAGTCAAGATGACTGGTGATGTTCCAGGATGTAGTGGATGATTTTGGTTTCACCAATCTCGGATCAAACTCTAAGCACTACACAATGTATGATTAAGATGCCTGCATAGCCTTTGGAATAAATTGTTCTCATTTGTCCATTCATCTGGGACAAGTATTCACATGCTTAGGTAGATACCCTCACTCTGGTCCCATAACTAACTAGGTTTGAGGTCTTTTTGTTATCCCCAACCTGGTTTACCATGTCTCGTGAAAAAGATTTTACCAGACTGTGGCACTTTACCTGCTACAGCTTCTTGGAGATTAGAGTTGGGTAATAGATGGATAACAAAGATAGATGAGGAGTCCTGAAAAGGCTTCAGCAAACCCTCAAATCAGAGATTCTAGTCCTCCCTGAATACCTCATACAACCCATGCTTCCATTTCTGCCCTCCTTTTCCTACCTGATAGCCCGTCAAGTACTTAAAGGAAGCTGTCATGTCAGCCCCACTAAGTCTTCTCTTTCTCAGACTAAATATCCTACATTTCTTCAAATAATTTTCATTTCTGAAGTTTATACTTTTGTGATCTTGGACATTTTATTTAATCTCCCTGGGTCTTATTTTGCTCCCCTGTAAAAGGAGAAGTTTGGATTAGTTGAACTCTCAGGTTCTTTGCATTTCATAGCAAGGATCCTATGATACTATGACCTGATGTTGAGACTCTCAACCATTCTGATCTGCCTCTTTCTAGTGCATCAATCATTCATGAATAAGAGAATGTGGAGAATCTCATTATTCTAAGCAATATAGCACTGTTAAACTCATACTGAAGTTACAGTCTACTAAAATTCCAGACAACTTTTATGTGATCTGTTGTCTAGTTACTACTCCATTTTATACTTGTAAAGTTTATTCTTTGAAGCCGAAAGCAGGACTTTACATTTATACCTATTAAAATCTATATTATCTGACCTAATTTATTGGAGGGTTTTTTCTTTTCTTAGATTCCTTTATTGAACACGGTAGAATAGCTTATCTTTTCCAAATTTGTAACAATTATTCATTTGATAAACATAGTGCCTTCATCAAACTACAGTTTTCCCTTCCACATAATGTAGAGATTGTTGACCAATTTCTACAAATATAAGTTAATTCTATCTACACTATTTGCTTGATTTACCTGTCTAGCAACTAGAGATAGGTGGTCTGAAAAATCCACATAAAATTTTTCTAAACGTTTTCTGTCATCTGTTAGCATTCATGTGTTGTCTGTGACTTATGTAAAACTCCTGACAAATTCCCACTTAATTTCTTAGGTCAACCTGTAATATATAGAAAAACCATAAGGGAGAAATTCATTATGTAGATGGGATAACTATACTGATAAAAATTATTAAGCAATTCAGAACTGTGCACAGATTCCTGGAGAAAGAGTTTTCTGCCATGCTGCCACTATGTTTTGGATCTGTCTATTCAATCAGGTCTAAATCTTCCTACCTTGACAATCATCTAGCCCAAATCTCTTCACAAGAATAGTGTGAAAGACTGATCAGTTTGTACAAATCTAGGTAAATTCTATTTATGCCATTTGTTTGACTTATCAGTTTGGTAACCCTAAAGATAGCTAGCTAGGTTGATGAATGGACCTGGAATCAGAAAGAACTGTATTTAAATCTGTCCTCAGATACTAAATATTTGACCCTGGGAAAGTCACTTAATTAACCTATCTAATCCAATTTCCTTAACTATAAAATAGAGCCTCTATTTTAACAATATCTATCTTCCTGCATTGTTGTGAGAATCAAACAAGATAGTATTTGTATTTTAAAAAATTTTAATATCGTTCCTAATGCATAGTAGGTTATCAATAAATATTTGCTCCCTCCTCTCGTCAAAAAAGGAAATGAGTTTAGTTTAGTATGACTGGATTTAGTGATTTAGTGTTTTACCTGCCTTAACTATTCTTTTTTTCTAATTCTGCATTTTTTACTAGGAATCAAAGTCAAATTCATTAGGCTCTAGTTTATAGGAACCACTTTCTTCTTCCTCTTCTTCCTCCCCTTTCCTCTTACCCCAGCTTAATCTGGACAGTTGTCACCTTCAGTCCTCTATCATGTATTCAGGTTCCCATGACGTTTCAGAGATCATTGACAGTTACTCAGTTACACAGAAATTCTTTCATTACTCTAGTATGTTCATTTTGACCTAGAGACATGAATTGAAGAAGGGTATTTAGAAGCTCTCTAATGATTTCATTTTTAATTTTGAATATCAATTCACTATTAGCTTTTAATGTTGTATGTAGCCTTTAAATTTCAAATATTATTCTCCTTGGCAGAGAAACAGAAATACAATAAAAAGTTAATGTGTTCTCACTGTTATACATTATTATCAGGAAAGGTAACAAAAAAGGGGAAATTTTGGAAGGACTCGAAAAACAAGCATATTGATGAATGATGGTGGAACTTTAAGTGGATACAACCATTCTGGAAAGGAGTTGGAAATTATTCACAAAAAGTTATTAGCAGTGCATGCCCTTTGAATGCTATACTATTTCTAGGTCTATAATCAAAATAAATTACAAAAGATAAGATTCTATAGTTAGAAAATAGCTCTTATTGTGGTAGCAAAAACTGGAAATTAGGATATACATCAATTGGAGAGTGGCTGGACAAATTGTATGCGATTTGATGGAATATTGCTGTGCTATAAGAAATAAAGAAATAGATGATTTCATAGGGAAATGTAAAGACTTGTGTGAGCTGATGAAGAGTAAAGTGAGCAGTCAGAACAATAATTTATATTGTAGAGCTACCATAAATTTTTCTTCAAAATCCTAGATAAATTGATGAAGAGTGAAATAAGAAGAAAGGTTTATAATAAAAACAAAAGATAAACAATTTTGATAGTTATAATAATTTATCAATGTATTGATCATACATATTCTGAAGCACTGATAATGGAGCATCCTATTCATCTCCTCACAGAAAGGTTCCATGGTATAGAATGAAACTTTTTTTTAATAGTCAGTGAGGGATTTTTTTTTTTGCTTGACTCTGGATTGGAACTTTCTTTTCTTTTTTCTTCCAGTGGGATGGGAGGTAAGAGAGGGAGAAGCTAGACTTCTGTTAAGTAAAAATAACAATAATTTTAAAAGTAGGTCCAGGAAAGAGCCTTGGCTTATCTCCACAGGTACTGATTATGACATGGATGAAGAATCAGAAAACATGACTTATAAGGAAGTTATTGGACAATAAAGAAACCTAAAAGAGAACTGTGTCTAGAAAATAGGGAGGAAAAGAGTATATAAGAGCAGATGGTGGTCAATGATATCAAATGCAAAAGAGAGTTCAAGGAAGAAGAAGAAAATTGAAAAGAGGTTATGCCTCGGAAGAACAAAACAAAATAACAACCACCCTTTTGTTGTACTTAACATTCTTCTCCAGTTCATTCTGAGCTATAGCATCACTTTCACTTATGGACTCTAACACATGTGAATCATCATCTTGTCTTTATTTTCAAAATTTGTACATTTCTTTAAGTTGATAAGATCTGTGTGTGTTCACCTCACCCTCTTTAGATAGTTCTGTCTTTTCTTTCTTATCAAACCTTTTTCTCCCTAAGCTTTCAGAATTTAACTTGTGAGAGTGTAATGCAGACTTCTCCTATAGAATTTTTGACCATGAGATGAATCCTATCTATCATTTTTCTGAATCCTTTAAAATTGGTCCTTCAAATATTATTTTCAAATCAGTCTATGGTCAAATTTCTTCTACTCTATCAATAAATAATCTGCATCTCCCAGAGGATAGAGTGTAGGACTTGTAGTAAAGAAATTCTTAATTCAAATCCTCCCTCAGTGTTTTTTTAGTCGAGAGAACTTAGACAAGTCAACTTACCCCATTTCAGCCTCAATTCTACCTCTTAATATAGCTTGTTATCTTTAAAACCTGATGCAGCTCCACATTTTGCTGATTTTTCCTGATTCCCTCCAGATGTTTATGCCCTACAATTTTTTTCCTTTGTTTATTTTGAGAATATTTATTTGTCTACATGTCATATTTGTCTACATGTCATAAAACAATCTCTTTTAGGGAAATACCTCCTTATTTTTTCTTTGTACCCTCAGTGCTTAGCAACATGCTTGGCCCCATATTAGGCATTTCATAGATTTTTGATGATTAATGGATGAATGACTAGAGCTACCCTGTGGAATGGCCTATCACAGGAAAGAATGGGTTCCTTCTTATTGTGGATCTTAAATAAAGAGACTGGATGACCACTAGGCAGTTATGTTATACTGTGAATTCTTGTTTGGTCATGAATTGGTCTAGATGAAAACTAAAATTCTTTTCAATTCTAAAATTCTAAGACATTGTGGTTTTAGGGTATGTCTAACCTTATTAGCAAGTAGTTTTATGGTCCAGTAAGGAAATGCCCATAAGACTAAAATATAGCAATTAATGTATAGTTTTTTTTTTCTTTTTTAGTGATCAGATTAGCTCACTAAAAGTCTATTCAACAAGTCAATGATTTTGAAGACAGGAAAAATTTGGTATGTCATCTTACAGACTCACTCCTCCCAAGACATTGCTCAATATGACTCATTAGGGACTTTGAAAGTGTTTGTTTTCATTGACTTTTTTTAGGTTTTTGCAAGGCAAATGAGGTTAAGTGGCTTGCCCAAGGCCACATAGCTAGGTAATTATTAAGAGTCAGAGGCTGGATTTGAACTCAGATATTCCTGACTCCAGGGCCAGTGCTCTATCCACTGTGCCACCTAGCTGCCTCTTCATTTAGTTTTTATACTGAAGTTAAGAAATTAAAACGAAAAACCTATTCATTTGTGAAAGACCATTTTAATTTTCTGTTATTCAGGAACTATTCTTCCCTTACCCTCTTCTGCTTTAAGACATAATAGTCTAAATTGAGCCTGTGGTTCATTGTCAATCCTATTATTCTTTATATCTTCAGAATTCTCTTGGACTGAACTGAGTAGCTATTGATTTGAACAGGGCAAGCCCTGAAGATATATATTGCTTAGAAGTCTTAGATTTGCCTCCCTTTAATCGTGACATTCACTCCTACTGAAACCATCAGGAATTTGGTACCTGAAGACTGCAGGGTTGAAAATGGCTACCAATATTCAAAACTACATATTTTGACTGAGTCTTAGCTTTAATTTTACCCTATGATTTATTCTGTATTTTTTTCCTAAAACACACTTTGTAAGGATTTTACCTCATAATTTTTGCTAAATTTTTTTACCAAAAGCAAACCTGAAAGCTTGCAAGGCAGGCTCTCTAAGAATACAAGAAAGATGTTTCAGGAACTGTATTTCAATTAATTAAAAAAAGGTTTTCAAATATTGTTTTAAAGATAAGGATATCTCATACCTTTCTCGTTATTTTAGCAAAACACACAAAAAACAAAATAAAGTGGTAATAAGTATAGTTTTAATATTGCACTGTTTAGATGGTGTCAGCATTCATGCATAAAGCAATTCTGGTTTTATTATCATTGAACCTACACATATAAATGTACCGTATATTCAGAGTTGAAATTCTGGAAATTCTGAGTAGGGCTTTGTTTAAGGAAAATGTCTCTCTCTCTCTCTCTCTCTCTCTCTCTCTCTCTCTCTCTCTCTCTGTGTGTGTGTGTGTCTATGTGAGAGAGAGAGACAGAGACAGAGACAGAGACAGACAGAACAACAGAGGAAACAGAGACAGAGATACAGAGACAGAGAGAGAGACACATACAGAGAGAGAAAGAGAGAATGTGTATGTGAGGGCAATGTTAATATGTACTGAAATAAATGAGATAAATATTATTTTTAAAAAGGAATAAATGGTTTATTTAAACTTATTTTTCCATTTTAAAGCCCCTTTCCCTCTTCCTTTCAATCTCCCTCCCCCAACCAGAGAAAAATAAGAAAAAGAAGATCCTTTTAATATCCAAGAATAAATAATAAGACAAAACTAACTCCTGTATTGATCATTTCCAAAATTGTGTGTCTCATTCTGCATCTTCCCATTTCTTTATTAGGAGTTGGATAATGTGCATGATTGACCAATATATTGATCAGTTCTTCAGACTCAGAATTTTTTTGTTTCTACAATGTTGATGTTATAAGCAAAAATTGTTCTCCTGGTTCTGTTCATTTAAGTTTGCATCAGTATATACAAAAAATGTAAATCCTTCATGTAATGGACTGGTTAGATGGTCTTCAAAACTTGGGGTAGGGGGAAGGGATTAAGAACACATTATCAAAGGAGTGCTTTGTTAGTACATAGGACAGCATACAGTGACTTCTGTGAACCAGAATTAGCTAATGAAGAATGAATCATGGCACTCTAACCATTTTGGTTGGTTGGTTGATTGTTGTCCTTTCTCGAAAAGGACCAAAATGACATCACTATGCTAGAGTCAAGTTAGATCATTACAAACTTAGAAAACTCTACCATAGGTTGGGCACAAATAGGCCATGAGAACAATTGAGGAAGACTCTTTAAATTTTTACATCTCTTGCAAATTTTATAGAAAAATATATAAATATATATGCTTATATATGAATATATACTTCTATATGTGTGCATAGTGTATATATACATTATATATATTATATGTGTTTATAGTATATATATGTATATATGACACTCACTAAACTGGTAGATCTGGAAAATACTTTAGTCAAAGCATTATTTGTATTTTAGCAAGACTATCTGACAATGATATGACAAAATATAGAATCTTTGTGGAGACAATGGAAAAAATTTAGATTAGATCATCGTACAATTAGGTGAACTAAGAACTGGTTGAATGACCGGACAAAAAGAACAGGTATTAATGAATCATTTGTAATTGTAATGAAAGACTGTAGTGTGAAGGAATAGTGGTCTATCCTTTGCTATGTTCTACTTAACAAATTTTTCAATTACTTGAATGAAAGTATAGTTTGAATATTTATCCTCTTCCCCTTTTGTCTCACTGAAGTTCAGTTTCTCTATCTTTCAATCTACTGATCAATCCTTTTCTCACCAGTTGCTGCATGAAAGCCCAGAATTTCCCCTCTTTGCCTGGCTTCACATCACATTCCACCCTTGATCCCATATGTTTGTGCTTCCATTCATGCCTGTTGACTGAATTTTCTCAAGGGGCCGTGTACAAATGCATAGAACTCTTTCTGTTGGTACATGTCTGAAGCTTTTCTCTGTAACTGGCTTATTTTCAAGGTCAAATCTAAGGGACAACCCAGGTTTTCTGTAATTTTGCTCCTCAATTCAGATGGTAGCAGAAGTAATGTGTTGATTTGACACATATTAGATAAGTATCATGGGAGGCTGAATAGAGAAGCTTTTTAAATATGTAAAAAAGTTTTCACAGCTGAGAGACCTGCAAAGAAAACTGAAAGTTTCATGTGAATATATTATTTGAACCCCTGTTGGTGGATGGAAGGTCCTAGAGAGGTTTGTCCTATTTGACAATTCCACAAACCATGCCTTTAGGATGAATCACTGTCAAGAGTTGAAGACCCTTGAAAAAGGGGTAAAAGTGTTCTACATTTCAAATGTGGAATGATGTAATGTTTAATGGAAAGGATGATTTAAAGGGCAATAATTAAAAAATCAGAAGTAAACGTCCTAACCCCCTATAATTGTGCTTGCTATTTCCATCAAATAATATGCATCTCTATTACTAACATTTTCTCTTTTTTGGTGTTAAAGATGAGTATAATTAACTATTTTGAAGCTTGCTTACATTTGTGTGAGTTGGTGGCACAATGTTATTCATCAAATTATACAAATGTTAAATTTAAGTCAAATTTCTATTTTAAATACTTTTTATCTCAAACGAAATCGATAACTGCAGAATATGGCGATTGGATCTTATAAAAATTCATTAGTTTCATTGTTCAAATGTTACTATTATTACTTCATTTTTCTAAACAAGAATAAATTTATGGTTGTTTTTAAGCTAAAACTGATTTAACTAAAAAAGACTTCTACCAGTCACATGATTCTTATCTGCCATGTCCCTGGAACCTCTAATTCCGATTCCACAAAATCAGCTTCACTTTCCAGTAACCCATTTTTACTAGAGGTGCATTCTTTCCAAACTTGTGGCCATCTTAGGCTCTTTTTTACCCCTTACAATTAATGTCTCACCAAGTTCTGTGATTTTTTTTTGTAAGAAAAAACTGATAGAATTTTAGCACAAGAATTGCCTTCAGAGGCTGTCCAATTAGTTGTATGCTGGTAAATGTTTAACAACTGATTCTCATTACTGACTTCAGCACACTTATATATCTAATGTAATTTGAAAACAATTCCCTCTTTAATTGGTTATCCAGTCTTTCCTTGGAAAGCAACCCATCCCTGTAGAAAGATCAATGGCTCTAGAGTCAGATATCCTGGGTTTACATCTCATCTCAAATGGTTATTGCCTGTGTCATTTCTATACCAAGACACCTTCATTCTAGTCATCATTCTCTTCTCTTCCCCCCACCACATCCCACACATCCTTGCACTCTATTCCTTGGATGCCCCAGTGAGGTGAGGTGAACTTTTGCCTTATCTTGCTGGGAGGCTTTTGAAGCATCCACCCATTTCCCTGCCATCTTTACATTCTGTTACTTAGATACCAGTCTTTATTCACATCTCTACCTCCTCTTTCAACTCTCATTTTATAAGCAATCTTTTCTAATTAGAACTTTTTAATCTTCTTTAAATATCTTTATTTTAATTTATGAAATAAAAATAAGAATTTCTATATAATAAAAATGATTACACATGAAACTGCAAGCCTATTAAATAAAACTTGTTCTTCTTTTTAAGCATAGCATGCAGTTATCATTTAACTTTTCCTGTTTTTTCTTCCTGTCTCAATCCTAGAGATGATTACCATTAGACCCAAATATGTGTGCATATGTATGTAAAATAATTTTTCCATACTTCTTATTCTTTGGATGCAGATAGCATCTTCCTTTATTTGTCCTTCATAGTTAATTTGGGTATTTATACACTTGCATGAAATAATGAAGAGTGAAATGATCAGAACCACAAAACATTGTATATGCTAACAACAATATTGTTCTAAGAAATCTTTGAGTAAATAAGCCATTTTGACTTATAAATTCAGACAGATTAACAACAAAATACACATGACAAAAAATAATTAAAAACTCCTATTAGAATTTAAGTTCAGAGACAACCTTGTTTGCTTTTATTCATATCCTCAGTGTTTAATATAGTATCTTGCCTGTAAAAAGTACAATAATTGTTCTCTCTATCTCTATGCTATTTCTGTATGACTTTGGGCAAGTCACATAATATTCCAGGGTCTCAGTTTCTAGATGTATAAAATGAAGGAATTAGGCTTAGATGACTTCTGAGATTAACTCTTCCATGACCCTATAATCTCAAATCAAATCAAATCTCAAAGCAAAGTAGGGGTAGTCTACTCTTCTTGAGACAATCTATATTGCTCTGAAATAGTTGTGATTATTAGGAATATTTCACTTTCTATAAAGCCTAAATTTACTTTTTTTATAACTTTTAGTCATTCTCTCTAGATCTGCCCTTTGGAGCCAAATAGAACAAATTTAATCAATCATTCATTTGATAGGGTTGTCTTCTCTGAGCTTTTCATGCTTCAAGGCAAATATTCCTAATTCCTTCATGCATATCACATATTGTATCAACTAAAGACCCTCCATTGATCTGCTCTCTTCTGCATACCCTCCAGTTAATGAAAATTCCTTCTAAATTATGTTTCCTGGAACTTGCTTCTTAGACTCATACTTTCTTCTACAAACCCAATGCTATCAATCAAATCCAGGTCTTTACATCTTCATACCTAAAATACTGCATGAAAATTCCAGAAAACTGTCTAATCCTAATCTATCCTGACTCACCAGAATTAACTCCATCTTTTCTACTAATTATTTAAATCCTATGTACCTTGTTACTAATCCCATATCTTTGGAGTGACTAGACTGACAAGGAATAGAATATATTTCACAAAAAGCTGGACAAAGTCATTCAAGCTGTCCTTGTGGACAAGATGAAAAATTGTAAACTAGAGTTCAGAGAGTCACAACTGACTGATCAAAAGCCAGAACAAAAGAACAGTCATTAAAAGTTTAATATCACCTTGGAAAAAAGTCTCTAATAGTGTACCTCTAGGATCTATTTTTGGCATTGTACTGCAAAATAATGTTGTCAGTTGCTTGTGTGAAGGTATCAATGGCATATTTATCAGATTTGTAAATGGTACAAATCTGAGAAGAAAGGTTAACATTAGAGGCATTCTGACAAAGTAAGAATTCCAGATTGTGGGGTCAGATAAATGTGGCCAATCTAAATGGAATGGAATTCAACAGAGACAAATCTGAAGCCCTGCACTTAGACTTTTAAAAAATACATGTATAAAATGAGGGAGAAATGTCTAGTCAACATAACATGTGAAAAATATTTGGTTACTTTAGCAAACTACAGTCATTATCAATTAACAATATAATATAGCAACCCAAGTGCCTAAAATGTAATTTTATACTGAATTAATGAAAATATAGTTGCAAGAATGAGAGAGATAACAGTTCTGTTATACTTTGCCCGGAAAGACTACATTTATAGTATTATAATCAATGTTCAGTAAGGTATTGACCTTTTCTAAAGGGTATTGGATGTTGGTGACCAATATGATGAGGGAATTCAATTCATGCCATATGATTATAACTTCAAGAAACTGAGCATGTTAATCCTAGAGAAGGCTAAGGCTGAATGGGAGAGGGAATAATTTTTAAAAAATATATGACACTAACTACTCTGGCTCCTATCACTTGAAGGTCAGGTATTAGATCTTTCCATTCCCCTACCCAGTATTCTCCTTACTTTTAAGGGAGTCTAGATTCTCTACCAGTGATTCCAGCCCCACAGATGTTGTTTCTACAAATGTAAGGGATGGGGCACCTGTGTCCAAGTTCCACTAACAGTCAGATGAGCTTTTACAAAGGAATATTTACTTCAAAAGAAATTCTAACAAATATACAAATTTATTCCCCTACCAATGAAAGACATAATCCTCCTTTGCTCATGCACCAGTCTCTGGACAGGTGAAGAGGATTAGGTTTATAACTAAGCTCTGCTCCAATAAAACATAGTTCTAGTTCCAAATCCAAAACCCCATTCTAGTTTGTATCTGAAGCATCTGACTTCTCTGGTCATTGCTATTGGGTTAACTGACTGCAACATCTTCCCTCGAATCTTGATTCAAAGATTGCTGTGACTCAAACTTTACATGTGGGGGAATACTTTTGGGTGCCTAAAACAGAGGACAAACAACTTAGAACAGAACATCCCCTTATCCCCAGCTCATTTTAAAGATTTAAATAAAAAAGGGAGCAAAAAAAGGAAATCCTTTCCCTCTCACAAGTTCATTTGTTAGTTCCTGCTGTGGGTGAAGTGTGGTTATCTTCATCCTTTTGAAGCAACTGTAAAAGAGTATGTGGTGGAAAGAAACCAGCAGAAAGGGGTAGAGGATTTAGACATAAAAGGCGACCCCATAGATAAATTACTAATAGTACAAGAAATATTCTATCTATCAGATTTATATACTTACTTAAATTGAATTAATTCTCTGAGAGTAAAATGGAGTTGCAGTGCATTCCTCCTCAGGAGAAATCTTCATGCAGAATCTAGATGAACATGAACATATTCCAGAGGAGGTATTTTTTCAGGTGTTGGTTGATTTAGATTGGACTCATACCTAACTCTTTTCAAATAAGCCTTATAAAATCTTTGGAGTCAGTATTATAGAATAAAGAACTTATTTTTTCTCTAATTGACTTTAGGAGGAATGAAAGGATTGCATTTATGATGATAGTAATAATAATATATGTATAAATATATATACATAATTTTAAGATATTGAAGCACAATACAATTATTATCTTATGTGATCTTCATAATAATCCACCAAAGTAGGTGGTATTACAACTCCCATTTTACAGTAGGGAAAACTGAGACTGAGAATGGTTATCACTTGCCCAGGGTTACAGTTAGCAAATGTGAGTAACAAGATTTGAACTGAGATCTTCCTAATTCTATATCAGACCAACAGGTCAGGTGAGCCAGTCTAATTATAGTATATTGAGGTAGAAACAGGAGGTAGCCAATTCCAGGCAAATGAAGTTACCACCCCAATTCTACCACCATTTTTTTCAGATCAATGGAGATAGGTCAGGACCATAATCCTCAAAAGTCTCTAGTCCAGTTCCTGAAGACATTATCCTGGGAAACATCACCATAAATAGTTGGTGACTGCTCTTTCAGTCACTGCAGTGACAGTTACCCATCACCCAGGAAAACAAAGTTTTTGTTGGTTAAGTCTTTGGCACCATCACATGGTTCCATAAAAGAAATTGATGTTGATTTCATCAATGGAAAGACATCAAAACAGAGATATTTCCAATGGCTTTGCTCTGGTACCCTAAAGATCATTGGACTTCTTTCGATCTGACTTGCAATTGAAACTTTCCATATATGTTGTCACTTCCATTAGAAGGTGAGAACCTTGAGTGCAGGGACCAGTTAAATTTTCTACTTGTATTCCTATTGCCTGACACAATGCTTTGTCCATCACTGGTGCTTTATTCATCTTATTCATTCATTCAACTCTAACCTCTTACCCACTGTACCATTTCTTTGTTTGCCAGATTTATGTTTTGGTATTGTTTTGTCAACTAGATTATAAGTCTAGAGAGCAGACATTGTCGAATGTTTCTTTTGTGTCCTCTATGGTTCAGGCACTCAAGAGTCATTTTATTTACTTTATCATATCAGATATAACATAAATCCATATATGTCACTGGGTATTCTAAAGATACTTTGAAACTACCCTGAAGGAGAAAAATTAAATATTGAAATATCTAAGTAGATATCAGTTAAAATCTTTGTATTTTATAATGCTTCCTGTTCAATTATTCCAATTAAAATTGGTTTTGGCATTTTTCTCTTGCATATATTTTTCTAGTTCTGACCTTGTACACCAGACAATAACTTTGTTAATAGAACAAGGTGGGGAAATTATTGTAGCCTTTAAAGAAATCACATGCTCATGTTATTTAAGCCATTTTATAGACCATGAATGCCTAGGAGTGATCTCTTCTTTGTTCTGCTTTTTTTCCCCTCACCAGGGAACTTTTAGTAAGTACAGCATTCATAGTAGCTTTGAATAGATTGTAGATACTTGTTTTTGATGTTAAAATGTATCTTAGCATGTGCTGGGTAAGTCCAAATTTATCTAGTTCAATCCTATAATTCTTAGTGACCTAGTAAAGGAATTATCTATCTACAATTGACAAATCTGACTTGTTTTTTATCTTTCTCAATGGAATAAATAAAACAGGAGAACAGGGGCACAAGACATGACTAAGATGAAATGAAATTTTATAAAAATGAAAAGAAATCATTTTTATATTTTACTATCAAAATACCATATTCTACAAATGGAAAGGGGATATTAACAAGCATGTAATATAATAATAAACAATGATTTACTATTAGGAAACCCGAAAGCTTATAGGAAACTATGAATCAATTACTGATTTATGCCATTTCTATCTTCTTTTTTTTATTTTCTACTCACATTCATGTTTAAATTGTTATGTCAGGATAACACTTTGAGCAACTATTTTTAGAATCTCACTATCCTGTGCTCAATTCCCTGGAAGCCACATAGATTTGAAAATTTTAAATTCATCTAGTCTTTTTACATCATGAAAATAAACACCTATTATGAATACCACTCTCACCAAGGAAATTTGTTACTTCCTGATAACATTTGGCCAAACAACTTTTCTGCTGAGATGGGCAAATTAAGTAAAATATTAAAAATACCTTGGACTGACCTCAAAAGTTCAAGTATAGCCTTGAAAATGTTTTGACTAGAAGTGCTAGAAGAACACTTTGAAGAAATGAAATAGGGAATACACAATAGAAAGGCGTACTGAGTCCTTAGAATAGATGGTCTTTTCTAAGAACTGATTTTCCTGAAAATTAGAATGGACCTATCTTATGAACAAGAACTCATTGAGACAACAAAAAAAAGTAAAACAAAATTGGGAAAAACAATAAAATGTTAGAAATATAGTATCAAAGTCAAATCATCTGGAAAATAAATCATGGAGAGATAATCAGAGTTATTGAGTCATCTGAAAAATCTTGACAAAAGAAAGGTTTGGATAACAAATCTCAAGAAATTACAAATGAAAATGGCCCACCCCCCCCAAACAAAACCAGAGGGCAAAGAGAAAATGGAAAACTTCCTCATGAAGGAAACTACAAGGAGAAAACTCTAAGGAATATAATAGTAAAAGTTCAGGCCTTCCAGTTAAAAGAAACAATATTATAAGCAGCCAAATAGAAAATTCAAATTCCAAGGAGCCAGAGCAATAATCACACAAGACTTGACATCCTAAAAGAGGAGAGTTTGGAATATGATATTAAAAAAAAACAAAAATAAAAGATAGCTAAAAGATAAAAGATTGCCACAAACCTAGGTATAGTTATCCCTTCGACATTGTTGGGATTGGGGATGTGAAATGTGTAATGTGAAAAATATAATTTATCATGGCATTAAAAATAAAATATGTTGCTATCATATAAACACATTTATATATTATGTATTTCTAAGTTTCTAAACTTTTCTGTTATCTGCTGTCCTTGCATATCATCTGTGGCTTCTGCAAAACTCCCCCAAAATTCTCATTTATATTCTTATGCCAACCTGTGATATATTGAAGCCATGATAGGGAAAGTCTCAGTGTGGAAAAGATAGTTGTATAATTCTAAGGGGTAAAATATGGATCTTTAATGAAATAGTGGGTTTCTAAGAATTCCTAAGGGAAAAGAGGAAAGCTGAATAGACATTTTGAAATGGAAATAAGTGCAGGAACCAAGAGAAGCCTTAAAAGGTACAAACATTTGCTTAAATGTAAGGGAAAATATGGAGATAAATTGTTTATATATATTAATAGGGTGATAAGAAATGAATATCTTCTCAGAATTCTATTATCTTTAAGAATCACTGAGAAATGTAAATATGACCTGTGGAACATAGAAGGGTTATGGGTGCTTGGGATCTGTTTTACCAGTTTTCAAAAATGAGAGAGGTAGAGACTATACTAGGGTAGTGAGATTGAGGAGGGTTAGGGAAACATTATCTTATACATGAGGTGCAAATGATCAGATTTATTTAATCAGAATGTGTATGAGGAATGGGCATTCCATGAATCTCAATTTCTTATGAACTAGATTAAAGAATATTGAACAAAATAGTGAAACATAATACATTTTGTTAAAGAAATTCACTAAACTCAAAAGGAATAAAAGGAAAAGGACAAAGAAAAGAGGTCTGAAAAAGAGGGCATAGGGAAGGAAATAGGCATAAACAAAACAAACAAACTATGGAGAGAGAAATGCGGAGGGATTAAAAGGAAAGGAAGAAAAAAGGAACAAAAAGTCGGGATCATGTGTAAAGTTGAAATGATAAAAAATAGGTTGTTATATTTATAGATTACATGTCAGGAGAGCTGTCTCTTTTACCACTTTCTTCTTACTTATAAAAAGTTGGGGGGAGAAAAAGAGGGGAAATCAAGAAAGGAAAAAGTACAAAGGGAGAGGGTAGAGGGAAATGCACATTTAACAATCATGACCCTGAATATTTAGGCTATAATTAATTTCAAATTATTTCATCAATAATCTCTTATTGACTATAATATCTGATGTATAGTGATCAGAAGAGGAGGACTTTGACTTGTTTACTTTTCTAATGTATTGGTGTGGTCATTCCCCCAATACATAGCCAATTTTGTAAAGGTTCCACATATAGTATACAAGGATTATATGAATTCTTCTCTGAGGAATGAATGAATTTACCTGTAATGAATTTACCTATGAATCAGAAGATAATAGAAGAATAAATTAGAAAAAGGAATCCAATAAAATTTTATTTACAGTAAATACATTTGAAACACAAATATTCACATAGAATTAAAATGAAAGACTAAACCTCAGCTGAATTAAACAAAATAAAAGCAAAACAGGTGTATCATGATAGCAGATAAATTATCATAAATCAACCTGATAAAAAAGAAAGAAGGAAAATTATGTTTAAAGACACATAGATGATGGGTTTATAGTTGTTGCTATTTAGTTATTTTCAGATATATCTGACTCTTTGTGACCCCATTTGGAGATTTCTTGGCAGGTTCTGCCATTTCCTTCTCCAGATCATTTTACAGATCAAGAAACTGAGGTAAACAGGGTTAAATGACTTGCCCAGGGTCGCATAGCTGATACCCATTTGAACTCAGGAAGAGGAGTTTGCCTAACTCCAGGCCTGGCCTGGCACTCTATTTATTATGCCACTTCTCTCTCTCTCTCTCTCTCTCTCTCTCTCTCTCTCTCTCTCTCTCTCTCTCTCACACAAATACACACACACACTCTTTATATATGTATGTATGTATTTATTATTTTAGTACATAAATTCTTAGAGAAAAGTTAATCAAATTGGAGAAATTTAGATTGGATAATTTGAAAACTATTGCATAAATAATAAAACTATAAAAAAAGGAGAATTTAATGAACTTTCTATCCCCAAACAAATCTAACCAAAAAATAAACATGAACATCCCAAACAGAATTTTAGAAAAATTAGAGTTGATAGATTTTTGGAAAAAGAACTAGAGAGGAATTCACATAATCCTTGTGAACTATAGGTGGAACGTTACAAATTTGGCTGTGTATTGGGGGAAAGACAAGACCAATATAAACAAGTCAAAGTCCTCACCTTCTGATCATTATACATCAGATATTATAGTCAATAAGAGATTATTGATGAAATAATTTGAAACTAATTATAGCCTAAATAACATTTAGAAGAATCAGTGGGTCAAAGACCATATTATAAAAAAGGAAGATTCATTCAAGAAAATGATAACACTTAAGCAACACACCAAAATTTGTAGACTGCAGCTTAAACCACTCATGGTAGAATATTTATATATCTAAATATTTTCATCAGTAAAAGAAAGGGCAACTCAATAAATTTTGCATGTAACTAAAATTAATGAATAACAAACCAAAAATATCCAACTAGACAACAATATAGAAATTCTACAAATTAACATTATGTTAATAAAAGAAAAAGCAAAAAAATCATTGAATTAATAAATGAAACTGGGTGTATTTTAAAATTTTAAATAATCAGTCATCTTTTTTTATAAAAAAAGAGAGAAAAAGCAAATTTTTCATAAAAATGAAAAAGAGAATTTGCAAAAGCTGGAAAAGCAATTAATTATATGCTAACAAAACTAATGACTTAGAAAAACATAAACAATCCAGATTAATAAAAGAAGAAATATACATTTAAAGAATCCATTATAAGAAGAATTCATTGCATATGCCCTAAATGGACCCTTAAATAAGAGGGAAATTCCAAAATCAAATGGATTTTCAAATTAATTTTAATAAACATTCAAAAACAATAAATTCCAATATACACAAACTTCTTATTATTACAAGAGACACACATTTAAGTGGTTTATATGAGACTAATATGATCTTCATACCTAAACCAGTGAAATACAAAACAGAGATATAAATTATAGAACAATATCCCTAATGAACAATGAAAAAAATTGAAACATTTGTAAATAATTAAACTATATAGTAAAAAGATTAAACATCAAAACTTGATTGAGTTGTATCAAATTACATGGTTGCTTTAATAGTAAGAAGACTGTAAATATTATAAATCATTTTAAGAGTATATATATATTATTAAAACCATAGTTTCTTATCTATAGTTGTTGAAATCACTTTTAGAAAAATGAATGATTTCCAGTAGAATAACTAGAAAGTATAGCTTTTTCCAATAATATTGAGGGCAAAGCAGGGATGATTTTATTTTATTTTATTTTTAGGGTTTTTTTTTTTTTGTAAGGCAATGGAGTTAAGTGGCTTGCCCAAGGCCACAAGGCTAGGTAATTATTAAGTGTCTGAGGCTGGATTTGAACTCAGGTACTACTGACTCCAGGGCTGGTGCTCTATCCACTAAACCATCTAGCTGCCCCTAAGGGATGATTTTAAAACTACAGTTTAACATGGTCCTTGAAATTATAGGTAAAGTGGGGCAGCAAGGTGGTGCAATGAATAGAGCACCTAATTTCAGGAGTACCTGAGTTCAAATCAGGCCTCAGACAAACAATAATTGCAGGACTTTGGGCAAGTTATTTAACCCCATTGCCTTAAATAAAATTTTTTTTAAAAAAAGAAATTATAGTAAAGCATTGAGACAAGAAAGAAAACTGAAATAATTAACATACGAAAAGATATAATGAAATAATAATTCTTTACAAATCATATGATTTACTTAGTAAACCTTAAAGAGTCATCCAATAAAAGAGCAAGTAATCATAAGTTGCAAGACATATACCTAGATACTATATAAATTTAAAATTCAATTAAAAAATTTAGACATATAAAAGTAAATAATTAGAGAAATATTAACTGAAAATAGATCAATGCAATGTGATAAAATGACAATTATTACCTAAATTAATTTACCTATTCAGTGATATAATAATCAAACTACCAAAAAATGATTTTATAGAATTAGAAAAGTAATAATGGCATTCATATGGAGGCATGCAAGTTCAAAAATCTACAGGGCTATAATTAAATAAAATGGAAAGGGAGAAAGATTAGTACTAGATCTCAAATTATACTACAAAGCAGTAATCATTAAAATGAGTTGGAACTGGTTAAAAAATAGAAATCGATAAATGCAGGACAATAAATGCATAGTATATAGTATGAGATAAACATAGTGGTATTGTGTTTGATGCATCCACAGACCTCACAGGACTCACTTTTAGGCAGAAACTACTGAGAAAAAGGGAAAGCAAGTATAGATCAATATATCACCCCATAGACCTTTATAAAACTCTAAATGGTTATGTAACAGAAATAAAAAAAAGTTATAAAGCAATTAATGGAACAGAAAGAAAATGTTTTAGATCTATAGGTAAGTGATGAGTTGGTGACTAGGTATACAATAGAGAAGGAACACAAAAGAAGAAAAACAAAATTTTTTCAAAATATTTGCAAAAAAGAAATTCAATGCCATCAAAATTAGAAATGAACAGGAGACTGGAAAAGTCATTGTAGCAAGTTTTTCTGATAAATGTTTCATATGTAACTTATTAGAACAATAGCCATTCCCCAATTGATAATCTAAGGATATCAGTAACCTGTTTTCAAAGGAAGAAATCTAAATTATCAGCAACCATATGGAAAAAAATGCTTCAAGGTCCTAATAACTGGAGAAAAGCAAATTAAAACAAATCTGAGCTTCTATAAGCAGCTAGGTGGCACAATGGGGAGAGAACTGGGCCTGGAATCAAGAAGATGCATTCACACCCATCCTCAGATACTTATTATTTGACCCTGGACAAGTCACTTGATACTGTTTCTGTGAGTTTCTTCATCTGTGAGATGAGTTGGAGAAGGAAATGACAAACCAGTTCAGTATCTTTGCCAAGGAAACCAAATAGGATCAGGAAGAGTTGGACACAACTGAAATGACAACAATGAGATTTTACCTCATACCCATCATATGAGATGACAAAAGTGGAAAATGAAAATTGTTGAAGAGCCTGTAGGAAAACAGGTATTATTGATTAGGTTATAAATTGGTCCAGGCATTCTGGAAAGCAGTTTGTAGCTGTGCCTTCGATGTTACTAAACCAAGAATACCATTTGACCTAACAATATCACTACTAGATCTAAGTGGCAAGGAACTGGTAAATAAGGGGGCATCCATCAAAGAATGGTTTAGCAAATTGTTATATGATTGTACTAGAACACCAGTATACTGTGAGAAAGGTCAATAGGGACAATTTCAGAGAATCCTAGGAAGCCTTCTTAGTGCAAAGCGAAGTGAGCAGGATTGGGAAAACAACTTATATAACAACAATCTTGAAAGTCTTAAGAACTTTAATCAAAGAGATGGCCAATCATAGGTAATTAATAGGTAAATTAATTTAGGTAAGGAACCTTGATGAAATGACAGAGAGGTAATGAGCTCAGGCTATAAATTGAGATAAATATTTTTTGTACAAGGGCAATGACATGAATTAATTTAGTTTGATTATACAAATTAATTACGTATAGATTTTTGTTTGCTTTGTTTTGTCTGTTATTTTTGTTATTTTTCCAATGGAACAGAGGTCAATGATAATATGCAAAACATTGTTAATGTAAAATATAAATTAATAAAGAAATAATGCCCCAAGTTTTAAACTGTGCATAAACTTTAACTCATCACTGTCTATAACCCAAAGAGAACAAAAAACGAGCAAAAGACCTATATGTGCAAAAAATGTTTGTCATCTCTTTTCATAGTAGTTCCTAACTATAAAGTAGGAGAGTCATGGTGTTGGGGATGGCTAAACAAATTATAAGAAATGATAACTTGGAAATTTGCAAAGGAAACTTGGAAGACCTTTATGAAGATGCAATGAAGTGAGCAAAACCAGAACAATTTGCATAATAAACAACTTTTTAGAGAAAATAGACTCTGAAAGACTTTAGAACTAATATCAATGCAATGATAGATCACCATTTCAGAGAACTGAGGATGAAACATGCTACTTGTGTTCTTCCAGAGAGGATATAGACTCTTAAAATGCACAATGAGACAAATTTTTGGAGATGACCAAAATGAGAATTTGTTTTCCTGAACTATGCATGAGGCTTTTATTTATTATTACTTTTATTGTTCAATGTGGGGGGTGGGGTGGGAAGAAGAAATAATAAAGGCTTTTAAACCTAAACTTCAAATATTTAAAAGAGAAAAAATGGACAAAAATTATAACTACTTTGAGAGGTAATTCCTGACTTTTTTATCTTTTAGGATACATATGTATGCATGTATGTTTTATCATTGTAATTTTAAGGACTCTGTTCTGAGAAATATTATTGGAAGTAGTCATTTCAAGTATTCATATTATTGCACTAGACTTATAGTTGGTTTTCATTTCTCTTCGTTTCAAATTATTCTCCACTTAACTGCCAAGGTGATCATCAAATACAGGCTTGACCGAATCCTCCCTCCCCTTTCTTTTCCCCACCTCCCTCAATTTTCTACTGAATAAAATTCACTAACCATTACCTCCAGGATCAAACATAGATTCCTTCACCTACCATTGAAAGCCCTTTCAAACACTTAATTTCCATCCATATATATTCATATCCACATATATTCACTCCAGCTAACTGGTCTTCTTGCTATTCCACCACAGACAACACAGTATCTCTTGTCACTGTATTCTAGTCCCTGACTGTCACTCACCCTCCTCACTAATGGTTATTGATTGCTTTAACATCCTTTAAGACTAAACTTAAATCCAACCTTCTACAAGAAGCTTTTCCCATCATCCCAGTTCTTGTACCTTCAGCCAGTTCCTTTTCTGAGATAACCTTCCATTTCATGTGTATTTGTGACTTGTAGGTACAAATGCATTTTCATTTTGTCTCCCCTATTAGAGTGGAAGCTCCTCAAGATTAGGAAATGCCTAGCTCTTTGTTCAGTTGTGCCAAACTCTTCATGACCCCACTGACCATTACTTTTCATGGGATGTCCTTGGCAAAGATACTGGAATAGCTTGCCAGTTTCTTTTCTAGTGGATTAAGGCAAAAAGAAATAAATGACTTGTGGAGGATCATACAGCTAGTGAGTGGCCCAATGCTCCATCCACGTATCTATCTATCTGATTCAACTAGCCCAAATTAAGTTCTTGATAAATGCTTGTTGACGGACTGAATTGCAGCTGTTATTTTCCAGGTCATAATCAACTTCATCTCCATGGAGATATTTATCATAGCATAGCATAGTATAGCATAGCATAGCATAGCATATATATCATCATATCAATCAGTCTCTCTATCTACCTATCTACCGATCTATTTATCCCTTTATTCTGCTTATCCTGTATAAGTTTTTTTTTAATATTTGGTGTGTTGCTTCCTAATCAAACCCTCTTTTGCCTTCCATTATTCACTGTAAGATTTTACAAAATGAGTTTATATTCTAATCTGCTACTGCTTTTGACTGCAATATCTATTCTGTTTGGCAAAAAAGCAAAATGTTTGCTAACTGAAATGTACTAGATTCTTTTGGTCTCATTATGGAAACAGATTTACATCAATTTACATTTCTATATGAAATTTTGATAATATTAATGTTTTTTCCTTCAGCAATTTTCTATTTTTGGTATCAATGAATTTGTTTAAAAAGGTCAATTTAGGGGCGGCTAGGTGGCGCAGTGGATAGAGCACCGGCCCTGCAGTCAGGAGTACCTGAGTTCAAATCCGACCTCAGACACATAATAATTACCTAGCTGTGTGGCCTTGGGCAAGCCACTTAACCCCATTGCCTTGCAAAAAACCAAAAAAACCCCCGTCAATTTGGAATTGTTTCAATTTTTGCCATATATTTCTCATTTTTATTATTTTATGTTTGTATTAATTTTTATCTTTGCTCTAATAAGTCAGTCCTCTGATAGTATATAGACAGCTGATTCAGGAATAATTCCCATTTTAGAAATGAATCATTTTCTGTCTGATACCATGTATTCAGTTTCATGTTTTTTGTAGTTTTGTGATTCTAGCCAAATATTCTAGTTCTTTCCTTGTGTTACAGTGCTCTTTTCTTCTGTGTAAGAATTAATTCTATACTCCTGAGCTTTATTTTTTAAAATATTTTAGCATATTTTTAACATATTCTCACCATCCTTAGCCTTTTTGCATGGAGACGTTAATTATCAATGTTTTGTTGCTGTTCAGTCATGTCCAATTTTTTGTTACCTTATTTGGAGTTTTCTTGGCAAAGATGCTGGAGTGGTTTTGCCATTTTCTTCTATAGCTGATTTTTCTAGATGAAGAAATAGAGACAAACAGGGTTAAGTGACTTGCCCAGGGACACACAGGCCAGATTTGAACTCAGGAAGAAGGGTCTTCCTGACAACAGACCCAACACTCTATGCACTATGACACTGAGCTGCCTTTATCAAGATATATGTAGATTAAATTTCACATTGTAGATGTATTGACATTTTATAGTAGCAATAGCTATATCATTAATAATGCTATTTTATATTGTATGTGATTGATAATTTTAAAATGTAGACTTAATATCAAAGTCTTCATAGAATTCCTCTATGTTTTCATCTATGACATTAAATATTAACTTGTCTAGGACTTACTTTCATAATTTGTAAAATCAGTTTAATAACAGACCAATCTCAAAGGCTTGCTACTTCGATACATAGATGGTTCTGTGATCTCACTGGAGTGGTCATTCCAACCACAAGTGAAGAGCATAACTCCTTTCTTGTGTAATTCTCATCTTTGTCTTCTTATGAGTCTACTGAAAAAAGGATTCATAATATGCTTAATGCTTTTTTCTTTGTCCTTTTGATATATGAAAAGTACAAGTCTAGTACTGGGGCTATTATTATTCTCACTGTAGGAATTAACTGCTTCTTTGAATCATACCTGTCTAGGAAGGTGTCTATTACAATCACCCTTGTGCATCATGATTGGCACCTACCATACATCTTTCATTATTTTTGAGTTATCTACAATCTTGAATCTTCTGAGAATGTGGTATTCCATGATTCACATTCATGTAGCACCACTGGGAGAGTATTGATCTTCAAGAGATGAAATTTTGCTTCAGTTTGGAATCATTGAAATAATAATGATAATAATAATAAGTATGTGGATTTTGGCAAATATTACTCACTTTAGCTTCACAAACCTTCCTAAGATAGGTTGCTATTTAATCCCTTTTTCATAAATGAGGAAACTGTGTATGTGTGTGTATATATACATATATATATATATGTGTGTGTGTGTGTGTGTGTGTGTGTGTGTGTGTGTGTATGGGTGTGTTTATCTTTGATAATTATTGTAGATAGACAACCACATGGGCTTAGAATTCATAATGTTGAATTGCATCTGGATTATTTATGAAGTGTAGGTGTATGTATTTATCATTTTTCAATTTTATGTCTTGGGTAATTGAAAGATGATCAGACACAATCACTGCTGTCGTATTTTTCAAGAATCTTTTGTGATTTTAACATAAGCATGGGGCATATCTTGTTGGGAAAGATGTTTAAGGAGGCATTTTTCTCTACCAAAAGACAAAAAAATCGTAAGTATAGCTACAAGATTATAGATTTCCATCAATTTTATGACTATAAAAGTGTGCAGTGCTTTAGAATATCATTTGTTACAGTTTGCCTTTTCCCTTCTCACATTTCTTTGAAGTAAGGATGTCCTTGAAACACATATAGATTATTCTCAGGAAGATTTTGTACAGTAGGTATATAAGTTAATCATCCATGTTATAAGGACCAAATTGAGATTCAAGGATAGAAAAAAATGCCTTGACAAATTAAAACTGCTATTTAAAGTTATTATTTTATTACTAAATATATTTTATTAAATATATTTATACTAAATATATACCACTATACTCCTGCCTCACTCTAATCTTTTGGACCCTATCCCAAGCCTTTATTCACAAATTACAAGAAAAGTGAATAAACACTTTGGATAAAACCCTAATCACTAAGTGAAGGAAAAAGAGATGAAGTCTATCACTTAATATTAGAAGTTCAGAAAATGATTTGATAGAAGATAAGTAGAAACTCAGAGCTAACACGATGTTTGGGAATTATCTAAGAAGTTATCCCATTTCCAGAATTTATTGTGAAATTGTACCCTAAAAGTACCACTTTAATTCAATCTTCTCCTTTGGAAAGTGTATTTTGGGAATATTTTTCGCTGGAAAGATATTTAAGAAATGATTTTTTTATTTGCTTTTTGTTTTTGCTTTGTTTAGGCCAAATTTGTCTTAGCTTTGCCATATAGCCCTATAAAACAATGTTTTTGTATAGAATTCTTATCATCAAGTAATTTTCAGCTTAAAATGAATTTCAATTTTAAAATAGTCATAGGTTTGTTTTATTTTTATAAGCCCCACACAATAAAATTTAGTCATTTTGAGGTTGCCAGTACCTTAATATGAAAACAACTGGACAAATCGTTAACTCAATCACCTATCCAGTAAAAACTCTTTCAAAGAAATTGCTTAATATCTATAGGTAAAATGGTTGAATTTTCATTTTCAGTGAGATGGTTTCTTATTGGTTAGATGTCCTGTATGAGTTGGCATTTTCATTCTTTTTCATCGGAGATGTTCTTGTCTCTGTCTCTTCCTTTTATTTCTATTTCTATCACTTTAGTTTAGGCCTTTCCTGCCCTCACATCTGAAATATTATTGTAATATCTTATTGATTTTGTTTCTACCCTGTTCTAATCCATGTTGTATACTTCTTCCATATTAGTCATTCTATATAGTAGTATTTGAACAACCTAAGAAATCCCCAGGGTTCCTCATGGTCAATAGAAAAAAGTTAAAACTACTTAAATAGAAATTGAACCAGCCAATCAATCAATCAGCAAGCTTTTACTGAATGTCTCCTATGCACTAGCTACTGTGCAAGTCATTGGAGATACAAATATTAAAAAGCCCAAACCAAAAAAAAAAACCCATTATTACTCACTAGTAGTTAATATTCTACTAGGAAAACATGTGTTTTGGGGTGTTCAGGGAGGACAGTTACCTCTGTTGTGAGGACTTCCAAGCCCTTTTCAGGGTTATTCATCTACCTTTGGTGTCCACCATCTTGGCAGATGGGCTAAACTGACCTAAGGGTTATCCCCTAGTCTTAAACATGTCAATGAGTTAATGGAGTGTCTACCTCAAGCATGTGCTCCAGAGAAATGGGCAGATGTAACAATTTGTTCCAAAAGCCACAAGTGTCACTGAAACAGGTACTTTGGAGTACTTAGACCTCTCTCAGATACTGAAAATTCCAAAGACTTCCACTGCACCCTAGGCTATAGCCAGTCATTATGATTTTTGTCTTGCCACTGAATTTTGATGACTCTTTAAGAGAGAATGAGACTGACAGATTCTTGTATCTCTACCCCACTTAAATCCAATTTATCAGGGAACCAAAAAAGAAATATGAAAAAAATGTAAAGTAGTTAAATATTGTTGTTGTTTGTCCTTTGTTCTCAAAGAAGGCCATGACACGAGGGAGATGATGCCATAACATGCAAGTGAATTGGATCTGAATGAGGGGGGTGCTGTGCAAAGTCACCAGCCTTACTTTCTCCTCTGGAGCCATCTGGAATCATAACTAGAAATGAATCAGGACAACTGGAGATGGTCCTGGAAGCAAGGAAATCAGGGTTAAGTGACCTGCCCAAGGTCACACAGCTAGTAAGTGCTAAATGTCTCAGGTCCTCCTTACTCTAGAATTGACACTCTATCCACTGTACTACTTAGTTGTCCATTAAATAATAGACACTTAAGGAAGGAAGGCACAAATAATTGAGTGGATTAGGAAAGGCTTTGTATAGTAGTGTTTGAACTATTTCTTAAAGGAAGAGAGGGTTTTTTTATGAGGGGAAAGTAGATATAGAATGCTCCTTCTACCTGGGAGAGGGCCAATGCAAAAATTATGGGAATGGGAGATAGAATATCATTCGTGAGAGACAAGGAGGGCTCAGTTGTCTGGAGTGTGGGAATAGGGGCAGTAGATAGTGAGTCTGAAGGGATATAGGATGGGTTCAGGCCATGAAGGATTTTAAAACAACATAGCTTATATTTTATCCCAGAGATAATAGGGAACTACAATAGTTCATTGAGTAAGGGCAGGGAGGAGTATGGTTAGATCTATGTTTAAGGTAAATCACTTTGGCAGATACATAGAGGATGGATTGATGAACACACAAATTTGAGAAAGGGAATTGATTGAGGGGAGGTGGCTATTATTGTTGCTTGTCTTCCATTCTTGACGAGGACTACGACATCAGGAAGGTGATGCCATGACATATAAGTGAATTGTATTTAAGTGAGGGAGAGCTATGCAAAGTCACAAATTTCACATTTTTCCCTGGAGTCATCTGAATTCAGTGGCCAAATATGGATCAGGACCATGACCCTGGATGCTAAAGTCTTTATCAGATCTCAGTTTGACTGAGGCAATGCTCATTCAGTGATTAAGGCAGGTAAGAATGAAATGACTCAAAGACTAACCTCTTTTGCTAATAAAAAATCAATTTGCCAGGAGATCCTCAGGGTTTCTGACTAAAACCAGAAACAATTAGTATTTACATTCACTCTGAGTCAGTGGGGGCCCAAACAATAACAAAGTGAGATTGACTTTGGACTTACTTTTGACCAGTAAATGAAAAACAGAGTAATTTGGAGCTGGTTAACCTCAGACAAGAGGGTTTAAGAGCCTGAACTAAGATAGTATCTTTGTTTGTAGAGCGAAGGAGATAAAAAAAATGGATAAAAAGGCAAGATTTGGAAAACTAATTGACTATATTTATAAGAAAGAATGAGGAGTTAGGAATAAGATAAAGGCTACAAGTTTTGTCTTTCACACAAATAGGGAAGTTTGGAGAAAAGATGGGTGGGGGAAAGATAAAGAGTTCTGATTTAGACATGTTGAATTTGAGATCTCTCCATGATATGTTTGAACTGTCTAATGTTCATTTGGACATGACATTCTGAAGCTTGGTGTAGAAGACCTGGGTTATATATTTAAATCTGTGAATTTCCTACATTGAGAGGAAAATTAAACTAAGATCATCAAGACAGAGTTTAGAGAGGAGAGGATGGAGGACAGAATTTTCAGGAATATCTACTTTTAGAGGACATAATGTAGATGGTGATCTATCAAAAGGAACACTGAGATGGAGTGGTCAGATATGTAGAAGGAGATCCAGGAGAGAATGATATCAAGAAAACGTGAAGAGGAGATAGGATAGAAGATGAGAGGTTGATCAGTTGTGTCAAATACACTAGAACAGTCAAGATGAGGACTGAATAAAGACTATGAGATTTGGTCATTAAATCACTGATAACTGATGAGAGAAATTTCAGTTGAGTTACGATTCAACAGAAGGTTAAAATCATATTATAAGGAACTGATATATTAGCAAAAAGAGAGTTAATAAACGTAAACATCTTTTCTTTGGAATGTGACTGAGAAAGACAGGAGAGATATTTAACAATAGCTGAGGGAACAATATGATCAGGTGAAGCTGTCTTTTTTTTAAGGATAGAAGAGATTGTTTTAAGGCAGTCATTAGGGAACCAGATAGATAGGAAGAGATTAAGGATTAGAGAGGTAATTATTGAAAAGGGTTGGCCTTGGAAAGAAAGGTCACTTTATGATGGAGACTAAGGAAAGGATCAGAGAGTTGGGGATTATGTCATGAGGTTTTGAGATAAAGAAAACTAGTAGAGAGAGAGAGACAGACAGACAGATAGAAGGAGGCAGAACCAAAGAGAGACAAATAGAGAGAGAGATAGAGAGAGATAGACAGACAGACAGAGACAGACAGAGACAGAGAGAGACAGAGAGAGACAGAGAGACAGAGACAGAAAAAACAAAGGCAGAGAGACAGAGAGACACACACAGAGACAGAGAGAAAGAGGGAGATGGAGAGGGGGAGAGAGAGAGAGAGAGAGAGAGAGAGAGAGAGAGAGAGAGAGAGAGAGAGAGATTCCTACTGAATGACTTCTAAAGTACAAGGCAAGGATGGGGAGAGGAAGAAAGGAGTTGGTGTGGGAGTGTGGGAGATATGAAGAGAGAAAGGAAAGTCTGAAATAATTTCTAAGCAGGGAATGATATAGAAATAAATCAATCAGAGAAGAATAAAAGATTGTCCTGTTGCGCTGAGTGCCAGTTTAGCCTGGATAGCATTAAATATTACTCTTTAATTTAGCATCTACTAACTGTCCAATCCCCCCCCCCAACTATTTTCCTATAATCATCTTTGGCTACAAACTGCCCTACTCATTCCTCATAGAACATGCCTTGTGAAGTTATTCCTCTGCATCTTCTTTTATTCCTTTAACCCAGTGTGGAACATTGCCCACTTTCTCTAAAGCATATTCTCCAAAGTCCAGCTAAAGTCCTGTCTTTTCTTGGAAACTTTACATAGCTTCTCTGAACTCTAATTACCACTCTCCTCTAATCCCTTATGGTTCTCAAGTTCTGTAATGATCATTCATAATTTTTATATTACATTGAATTATTATTAATATTTTTGCACATATAACCTGTCTCTTCTCCAAGAGTATCAATCAATCAAATCCAGTTACTAATCATTTGCAAGGTGCTCAAGATATAACATAAAAATTAAACAGTTCTTACATTGAAAAAACTTACATTCTATCAAGATCTTGTACTTATTAACCTAGTATGATCCCTAACACTATACTATATTTCTAGCGTGCTTTCGAAAATTGGGTCGAAAATAATGAATAAGGTATCTGTAGATGAATATGAGACTTCCTACCAAAATATTAGTTATGTTGGGTTAAACCAATGAGGGAAATTTAATAAGATGATTGTATTTCTTGTATAATAGATTAATGCCTTTGCAAAGAGTGTGTGGGTAAGTGTGGAAATGCCTTCTATGGTTCTTTCCACTTCTCCTATTGTATTTTATCTTAAAGAGTTTTATCCTCACAGTTAAATCTTTTCCAATGATAACTGGAAGCCAGTGGCTCATTTCAGCTTAAGCATCCTCCTCATGTCAGTACTGTGTAAAGTATTCAGGAAAGCATAGAGCAGATCACACGTGGGAGAATAGATAATATCAAATTCAGCAACATAGTGGGTGGTTGGGTGGGTGGCTGGGTGGGTGCAAGGGAAAGAAAAAGTGAATAAAATGTTGGTCTCTGTATAAAAATTTGTTCTTAGTGACAGAACTCTTGGCTTGGTTTGAGGTGATCCAAACCCAGGGACCCTTTAAATGTTAATAATAGCAGTATTGTGAATTTTATTTCAAGTACATTTTAGAATATAATTTCTAAGCTAATGTCTGTGGCTAGTAGAATCATTCCTTAGTATTTTATTATTATTTGAGAAAAAGAAAAGTAGAGATTTCAGTATGAGTATAAAAATCTTTCAATGTATTTCTGATGGGGTCAGAAAAAATAAAAATCTATAATTACTTTACAGTTTCCTAAAATTCTGGAAAATGAAAGGGGAATCTAATTTTAAAGTTGTCCTAAGGACACTGAGTCCTTAGAGAAAATGTTTTTTGGTCAAATAAAAACTGTGGGATTTTTTTTGTATCTATTTCATTTGTCTCCACCATCATAAACTCATAGAATCTTAGAGTTGTATCTCAGTTTCAAAGGCCATTTATGGCAACTCTGATGCATCTTGTCTACTATTTCCCCAGACATTCATCTAACCTCTATCTCAATACCTCTCATGATTGGAAACATGCAAGACAAAGCATTCCATTTCTTTTGAGTACAACTGTAATTCAGAGAATCACAATATCACAGTTATCTGAATGAAGATACCCTCTAAAATATTACTGGTAATCATTTTCCAGCCTTCATTTGAAGACTTTCATGGAGAGGGAGTCAACTACCTCCTGAGACAGCTCATTTTACTTTGAGAAAGGTCCAAATGTTAGGGAGCATTTTCTTAAAATAAACAAAAATCTGACTGTTTGTTCTATTCATTCCAGTTCTGTAATTTGAGACAAAACAAAACAAAACAAGTTTAATTATTTTACATAATCCTTAAATACTTAAAGACTATTTTATCCTGTCTCCTCTTCTCTTCCCTCCCTACCTCCCATCTCTCCTGTACTCTAAATGACTCAAAATACTTACCATCTCCTATTTGGGGGCTTTCCTGTTTCTCCAAGATTCTAGGCCCCCCCCCCCCACCTACACACAAACAGCCCTGATAGAAAATGTCTCCAGAACTTTATCCTGTTCATTTTAAACTAGAATATTTCAAAGTCTCAATGTCCTTCTAAAAATGTGCCCCAAACTGAATTATATTTACAGATGTGATCTGACCTGGGCAGGGTGCTATAAGAATTTCATCTGCTTCATTCTGAATATTAAGAAGTATCTAAGGCAGAGAAAATGTGAGTACAATTTTGGGCTTATAATTTGGTTTATCACTTCATCTTTCAATTGAAATTGCCATCTCCAAAACTACCAATGATCCTTTAAAAGTTTTTTTTCTCAATATTCAGCTTTCTTGACCTCTCTGCAGCATGTGATACATGATCATTCTTCTCCCTCTGATCAAGCTTTCCTCTTTCAGGTTTTCATGACACTTCCCTCTCTTGGTGCTTTTTACTGTCTGACCTGTTTTCTTAGACTTTCTTGTAGGTTCATTATTCTTAAATGGTTCCCGAACCGTGAACATTTTCCAAAATCTGTCCTGTAGCCCTCTTCTCTCTGTGTGATATATCTCTCTCTTTGTAACCTCCTCAATTTCCATAAATTCAAGTTTTACCCTGATACTGACAATTGTAGATCTATATATCTATTCCTAGTCTTCTGAGTTTTAATCTCATATCACCAACTGCCTACAGTATATTTTGAACTGGATACCTCGGGCATCTCAATCTCAATATGTCAAAATAGAACTCATTCCCCAATTCATTCCTTTTATAAACTTCCCTGTGTCTATTAAGGATACAAGTCAGTCCTTAGGTCTGCAACCTTGGAGTGGTCCTCAATACTTTGCTTCTCCTCATCCTACATAATCAAGCAAGTATCTAGTCTAGCTGATTCTATCTCTACAATACCACTTGTGTAGGGTCCCTTTCCTCTTGTCACAAGCTATCATCCTCATTTAAGCTCTCATCTTCTTTCATTTACACTATTACAATTGCTTCCTAATTGCTTCTCTGCCTCAAGTCTTTCTCCTCTCCAATCCATCCTCCACCCAATTGATAGAGTGATTTTTCCTAAAGCATAGGTCTGACTGTCATTCACCAGCTCAAAAGACTCTAGCAGCTCCATATGGCCTTGAATATCATATTAAAAAAAACTTATTTCTGACATTTAATGTCTTTACAACAAGTCCCTATCAACCTTACCAGGTTTATAATTTATTACTTTCCTTTACACACTCTATGGTCTAGCCAAACTGGTTTTATTGCTATTTTCTCTTTTCTCTCTTCCATTGCATTTTCTTATATTCTTTGCCTCTTATAACCTCTCCCATTTCTCAAAGTTTTGTTCAATTTATTCTTACTACGTGAGCCCTTTCCTGTTTCTTCAAACTGTTGGGACCTTCCCTCAAATACAGACCCACAAATGAACAAATATGTACACACGTATATAAATATACACATTACTTTTGTTGTTGTTCAGTCATGTCTAATTCATTGTGAGTCTATTTGGGATTTTCTTGACAAAGAGAGTGGAGAAGCTTGTCATTTCCTTTTTCAGGTCATTTTACAGATGAGGAAACAAACAAGCAGGGTAAAGTAATCTGGGATAGAGCTAGTATCTAAGTCTAAGATAGTCTTTGAACTCAGGAAGATGAGTCTTCTTGATTCCAAACCCATTGTTTTATCCATTGTATCACCTAGCTGTCCTATTGATTATTAATAAATTTATCATTTTAAAAAATGACTAGTAGTAAATCTATGGCCCATTAAAATTCTTAAATTTTTTTACATCTAATATTTTCCCTCACCCCCTCCATCTTTTATTTTTCTGCTGATTTTTTTAAAACACAATGTATGACTTTACATCCTTTCCTAATAATTTTTACTTTATTAAATTTAACAGATGAATGAATATTAGTATTTATTCAGCTTGACATTCTAGTCTACCAGAATCTCTTTGGACCCTAACTATGTGATTCACCCTGTTCACTAACTCTTCCAGCTTTGTCTGAATGTCTGATCCAAGTCATTTCCTTGAAAGTGAAGCTAAATCATGAGTTCATGGCTTGAAGCAGAATTAGTACCGGTCTGAGCTATTCAACCCTAGGCTACGATGCAGCATGCCATCTATTTTCTTCAAGAGTCTCCTTTCCAAATAGGTTTCAATACAACAGCTGCTAGTTAAATTATACTGTTAGTCAATAGGTTGGGTACTAGATGAGAGTGAGAATGAGAGTCATTGCAGCATGTGCAATAACTACATCTTGGCAGATTGGCTAAACCAGATTGAGGGTCACCAAAAGATCTCAAACCCATTGGTGAATTAGGGGATGTCTACCCCAAGCATGTGAAGTCTTTCTGCATCCGAATGGACAGATGAGATAATGGCCATGAAGGAAACTGAAGCAGACACTGTGGAGTCCTTAGACCTTGGCCAGACATCAAAGATGACAAGGGTATCCACTGCATTGTGGGCCATCACTGGACTTTTAGGACTTTGGAAAATGGAGTAAGACTGATACAACTCTGTATCATTTAAATTCTGTTCAGGAACAAGTCAAACAACACCTGTAATAACATTAGTCCTCTTCAAAAAATGAAGAACAACAATAACAACAGATATAAGGGTTAAAAAGATGAAAGATCACATAGTTCTTACGCTCAATAATCATAGAATCTAATAAGAGCAGATAGTTTATACAAATAAGTACCACACATGATAGAATGTGATAAATACAAAGGAGAAATCCAGACAAAGCACTTCAAGAAAATTTTGACAAGGAGTGATCACTTTCATCTTGGGGTGATAAGAAAAGCTGTCTTGTTCAAAATTAAATATGACTGAATCATCTGAGGCAATCCCAATATTCCAATCTGATAATAATACTGTCTGTGTTATTCAATAACTGAGAAAATCCTATGAAATTTTTGGCATACTTAGAATAATATTACTGTTGAAACTGGGGAAAAAAAACCTATCTTCACATCCTCTCTCCAACACTATGAAAACAAAAACAAATAATTTAACTTTCCTGAGACTCACTTTCCTCATGTATAGAATGAGAATAAAAATACTTGTCCTTATTGTGACATAAAATTAGATGATGTAAGTTAGGCACTGTGTGTAAATGGCAGCAGTTATCTTCGAATGGATGAAGATATTGGATCCTCTACATTGCAGTTCCTTAATTTTTCTATAATCTAGACACAGTTTATAGGTGTTGTTTTTGTTGTTCAGTTGTTTCAGTCATGTCGAACTCTTCATAATTTGCCATTTCCTTATCTAGTTAATTTTAAGATGAGGCTACTAAGACAAAAAGAGTTAAGTGATTTGGCCAGAATCACACACAGCTAGTTAGTGTCTGAGAACAGTTTTGAAATCAAGAAGATGAGTCTTCCTTGCTCCAGACCTGGAACCACCTCTCTGCCTTCTATAGTTTATGGGTAATAATGATAAATTTCTTATTACTGTTCAACTTTATATGTGTCCTGGAGGGCAGTAAACATATTCTTATTGATTAATATTAATATTCATTTCTCAGTTCATTTTATTTACTGTCGTGGACCAAGCAGACACTCAATAAATGTTAATTGATGGTTTCCATCATCAAAGAGCTCTCCAGAAAGTCCATAGGTGCTCTATTGCTTTAATTCCCTCCCAAGAGTTCACAATTATAATTTCCCTCCCCCTTCCAAATAAGTAATAGCATCAAATTAAACAAGAAAATCACTGAAATTAGAGAGGTAAGGAAAATATTCTTATACCTGGACAGTAAAGCAAATCTGGATTTCTTTTATACTTCTGTGAACTGCAATCTTAAATATGACATTTTCTCTAGGCACTTCTGTCAGTAACAGAGACAATGTTATCCAGAACACAACCCTGGTAATTTTTTAAAGAATGAAATATATGCATGCAACTCCTGTTTCATGGATTATAGGCATTGATCTCTGAATATATCACTGGCAAAAGAAATTGTAGTATGTTACGATTTACTATCCCAAAGATAACATACAAATCCTATAAAGGGAGGTAAACTCAAATTAGCAAAGTAGAATGGATATTGTAAACTTTGAACAAATCCTATCAAACTCAGACAAGTAGACTGAAAACTTCTGCAAAAATAGGACTTTACTAAAAAAATGTCATTTTGTAGTATTAGGGAACCAAGTTGACAATGAATCTAAGGCATTGGCTTCATGATGGCAAATGAATGATTTATCTAGAAAAGAAATGATAGAAATGGATGTATGGGGCAGTATCCTTGCATTCAACCTGCCTCCATTTGTTTCATTTTTTCTGTCCTTATGTTATCTGAGGGAAAGATAGAAGGAATATTTGAAAATGCCTGCTTGTTATTTGCCGAGACCAAGAGTACCAGGAACAATCCTGTGTCTAAGAAACAGAGAAATACTAAAATAGCATGACCTACTAGAGTAAGCAGTTATAAAAATTCTATACCACTATATATTCTGTTTTGATACCATAAATACATGGAGAGAAATCTCATTCTCATCATAAGGAACCTGCAAACAAATCTACAAATAAATTTGCATTTACAAATTAATAAGTACCTGCAGATTTGTTTTAATTCATCTAAAAAACACCATCATTAATGTATACCCAATTGGGGGACATAAAATGATGTTACTAACAACATGGCAGATTAGTTACTATCTCCAAACCACTTCAATACTTCACCCTCAAAAAAATAAAACAAATCCCAAAATGAATTATAACTGGAATATAATTATTATGGCTAATTTCAAAGGAGAAAGAAGGTAGAGACCTGACAAGGCAAGACTTTTAATTAACACCACTGATGATGGCTAATTCCTGAAGTACTCCTTCATCACCCCTTGGTTCCATCAATCTTCATATATATTGGCAGGATTACAAGTTAACTCACAGATTTGTTCAGAGGCTCATTTTGGGATTCCCCAATCCTTTTAAAATTATTTCTGAACACCACATAACACATGCAATCTCTTTTCATTCCTAGAAGAACCGTAGATACTGACTCTACTCTCCTACATACAACTTTAAAGAGGGTGGGACAGGGGTGTTGAAAAATCCTGCTTATTGCCTAGGACCTGGCTCTAGGTTAGAAAATCAATGTGATAGATACTCTCTCCAGACCATATGCTTGCTCCACTCACAAAAATTCAATCCAGCTATGAGAAGTCAACAAGGAGAACCAAGGCAGGAATTGGGGCAATAATAACCTAAGAGTTGCCTTAAACCAGAGGAAGTGATGAGTAGAAAAGCCTCTGGTAGAATTCATAGCTCTATAAGAAATATAACTTGATAATGAACTAATTCCTGATGAAAGACATATCCTGGTGGACTCTCAAAAGAGTATGAAGTAAGAGAAGATTCAAAAGAGAAAGAAATCCATAAAAAGAGAAATTGAGTATAATAGTTGTAGCTTTCATTGGAAAATTTAAAAATTTTAATTAGATTCTGCATTTAATTAGTACAAACAAGTAAAGATGTCAATAGACATAAAATACTAAAATAATGGAAAATCTGACAAGAGAAGTAATAGACAACAATGTTGAAATAACAAATTGAGTCTCTAAAAGCACCAACAACCAACATTGAAGACACCTGCAGACAGCTAAAGGATAGTTGTCTCCCCTAAGGATATGACAAGTCAAAAAGCCCTGACTAATATAATGCAGGAAATGGAACAAGAAAACTACTAACAGCTTCCAAATATAGATAAAAATCTGTCAATCAAGAGAATCCATAGACTATTTCCAGGAAAAAATAAAACCAGTAAGCCAGCAAACAGAGAAACATGCTTCAAATTCCAAGTCAGATTTTCAATGGCAAAATCAAGCAGTTTCACTAACAAACAATTTTTCAAATGACTTGGAAATAACTAGTTTAATATAGGAACATTTTAATTATTCTTCAGTTTTGAGAAAATTCAGAGGGGAAGGTAATTCTATATTCTGAAAAACGAAGAGGATCAATCTTCAACTCACAATTAAATACTCTGCAAAATGAAATCAAATCATCAATGAAAATATGATGGATTTTCAATAACTGAGAGATAATTAGGGCATTCCTAAAACCAAAAAAGAGACTAGTAGAATATTCAACTTCATGTCTTGGTGGATATGGTGCTAGTTGTGAAGTTAGGAAGACTTTTCTTTGTGAGTTCAAATCTATCCTTAGAAAATTACTGTGTGATCTCAGACAAGTCACTTCACCCTGGTTGCCTCCATTTCTTCATTTGTAAAATGAGCAGAAGGAAATGGCAAACCTTTCTGGTATCTTTGCCAAGAAAACTGCAAATGGGGACAGAAAGGATTGAACACGACTAAACTGACTAAGCAATAACAACAAAACACCCCAAACAAAATAAATACCAGAAAGGCAAATAAGTACAACCCTCAAGGAAAGAATGAGTAATTAAAACACTTATCTCATGCTTAGATATTGCTGTTTTTTAAAGTAAGAAAGATCCATCCCTGCAATTAAAAGGAAATAAATAAAAGGGCTATTGGATAGTTAAAAGGGAAAAAATTTCTAGGGGATAAAGATACAATCAGAAATTAAGAAACAGGAAAATTGAAAATGAAAGTATGACATGAACCAAACCTGATGATCCTCTCCACTCCGTTCTATTTGAGGACATGAAATTGTAGATTTGGAGAGTTCTTAAAAGGGGACAGTAGGAGTGAGACACAGAGGAAATGAATGATGCCCTCTATCAAGTCCATGAATTAATAGTGAAGGGATTATGAATCCTATATGTTTTTGGTAATATTGGAGCTAAAGGAGAATTGCAAAGTGAATAGAAGAAAGGAATTGAATCTGAGATACTTGAAGTAAGGGTCTTACATTCTATGGAGGAAGGGGTCCTATAGGGACCTCATGAATACTTAATCTAGATCTGGAGTTCTTAATCTTTTATGATTATCATGGGCCCCTTTGGTAGTGTGGCAAAACTTACAAACCTCTCCTCAAAATGTTTGTTGCCAGTATTCATATTAGAAGAAAATGATACATTTCAGTTAGAAGTTAGTTTAAATGAACAAATAATTTTTCTTCATCTAAGTTCATGAATGACTTAAAAATCTGAAACTTGAATGAATGAAATTTGAATGAATGAAAATTGAATGAATGAAATCTGAAATCATAAACAACTTGACCCCAGTTTAAGAACCTTTATTTTAGAGGAAATAGGTGATTTGGGAGATCCCCTCCATTAGGTAAATATTGCATCTCTTCATGAATGGTAGCCTGGCTTACTAGATGGAGTGTGTTACTGCTAGGTGCTTCTGACCCAGATGGAATAGACTCAGAGGTAAGATGATACAGTCTTGAACAAGAATGATCATGAAGAGTAAAGGAGGTAGGACTGGGCTACATGACCTGGATATAGAAATTTTTCCTGTGTAGTAATGATTTTGTTCAGCATTGCAGCTTTCACAAAATTATACTTCTAACAGTAAGGAACAATAGAATAAAGGGATCATGGGGAAAGATCTATTAAAATAACAACAGACAGAAGAAATTAGAAAAGAGAGCTCGTCTAGTGCTTTTTGAACACAGAGATTAAAGAAGGAATAAATGAAAGTATAGCCTACTAATCAGAAAATAACATTTCAAAATATACTGGAAAGGAATTAACAAAGAATTTATAAAGAGAACAAAGAAAAAAGGTCTTATAAAAAGGTGTGGTAAAATAAAACTGACAAATATAAGAAAATGAAGTGGAAAGGGGAAAGGAGATTTTGAATTTACCACTAGACTGAGAAAGATGAGTACATGAATACACTAATGTGGAGCTTTGAATTGGTCCAATCATTCTAGAAAGCAATTTAGAATTGTTCTTGCTATTAGTATATAACCCAAAGGAAGTCAATGATGAAAAGAAGGTTCTTGGATACACTGAAGTAGTTATAATAACACATTTTTGAAACAACAAAAGAAAAAAACAAAACAAAATCTGTGAACAAACAGGGTGATAAATGGCTAAACAGATTATGATATATGCATGTAATATTATGTTTCCTTGTTCTATGACAAACATGGGGCAGCTGGGTGCTACAGTGGATAAAGTTTCAGCCAGAAGTCAGAAAGACTCATTTTCCTGTGTTCAAATCTTGTCTTAGACACCAGTTTTGTAAATCAGGTCAAGTTACTTAAAGCTTTTTGCCTCAATTTCCTCACCTGTAAAATAAGTTGGAGACTGAAATGGAAAACCACTCCAGAATTTCTGCCAAGAAAACCCTAAATGAGGTCACAAAATGACAGATATCACTGAAACAACTGAACACAACAAAAATGACAAATAGATAAATATGGAAAGATTTATACACTTAATACAAAGTGAAGCAAGCAGAACCAGATGTTCCTGCATCTTCTACCTTGTATTTCCTGAGAACAATAAGTGTAATTCCTCTTCTACATGGTGGCTTACCACAATATAACAAATGATTGAAAGTGAAATTTCTGAAATTATAGTGAACAATTTTGGCTCTGAAGAAGAGATATAAAAACGTGCTTCTTCCTATTCTTTGCAGAAGTGGAGAATTATGGATCTTTATAGAATATAGGACTTGGAGTCTGGAAAATCTAAGTTCAAATCAGCCTCTCTTAATAGCTGTGTGACCCTGTGACCACTTGATCTTCAAAATCAGTTCCCTCATTTATAAATGATATAATAATAGCCCCTACCAGAGTAGTTATGAGTATAAATTGAATTAATATATGTAATGTTCTTTGAAAACCTTAAAAGTACAAAATACATGCTGTAGCTGTACTACTCTACCAGACTTATTTTTTTATGCATTTGTTAGTTTTACTGGACTGTTATTTTCATCTCTGTTATCCTTTTAATCTGGGAGGGAAAAGAGAGACTTGCACCAGGAAATGAAAGCTGTCAGCAAACATTTGCCTTCTATTTGCCAGTCACTCTATTAAACTGGGGATTCAAAGAAGGGCAAAAGTCAAGCCCCTATCTGCTCTCAAAGTGTTCATGGGGAAAGCAATATGCAAAAGTTATAAATAAGATGCATACAGGATAATTGGAGGGATAGTTGATATAAAAATTTAAAAATCAAAACAATTTTTATAAAATTTTATTTTTCTCCAATTACATATAAAAAGAATTTTTAACATTTATTTAAAAAATTTGAGGTCCAAATTCTATCCATTTTTCCCCTCCTTGAGGTAGTAAGCAATTTGTTATAGACTACAATTGTGCAATCATGTGCAAATTTCCAAATTAGTCATTTTATGCAAAAAGATTAAAAAGAAAGAAAATCAAAAAACTCCAGTCTTTATTTAGATAACATCGGATCTCCTTCTGGAGGCAGATAGCATGATTCCTTTGGGATTCTCTTGGATCACTGTTTTGCTGAGAATAGCTGAGTCATTTATAGTTCTTCATGGTACAAAATTGCTGTTACTTTGTATAATGTTCTCATTTTGCTCACTTCAGTTTGTATCAGCTTATAAATATCTTTTGGGGGTTTTCTGAAATTCTGCTTGTCATTTCTTATAGCACAATAATGTTCAATTATGATCATATACCACAGCTTGTTCAGTCATTCCTCATCCCCTCAGTGTTCAATTCTTAGCTAATACAAAAAAACCCCAACTTTGTACAAATAGATTTGTACAAATAGATCCTTTTTCTTTCCCTTTTAAAAAATCTCTAGATTATAGACCTAGCAGTGGTATGACTGGATCAAAGAATATGTACAGTTTTATAGCTCTTTGAGGACAGTTTCAAATTGTTCTACAGTTTACAACTCCAACAATAATGCATTAGTACCCTTATTTTGCCAAATCTTCTCCATTTATATTTTTGTCACATTAGCTTATCTGATAAAAGAATCTTTGAGTTTACCAAGTCTAATTCATACCTGAACAACATTCACTATAGTATTCACAATAAAGGGTAATAAAGACTCCACTTGCAAACCTGAGAGGAGGAAGCTATTAGTCTCTAATGTAGAACATTCCACTTTCAGACATTTCTAATTTGAGGATATTTTTCCTTATATAAAGATTAAATCTGTCTCTCTGCAACTTCTATCTTTTGCTTTGACTTCTCTCTACTACTAGTCATCTTTTGATATCAAAGAGGATCATGCCAACTATCCAAGTGATGGGTGATGTGACTTGCATACAATTATGTTTATTATAGTGAGGGGTATGCTGTGCAAAATATCTTCCTCACTTGCCTTTACCAGAACCATTCCACCCTATGGCCAGATTGCTAGGAAATAGGACTATTGGTGATGGTCTGGCTACTGTGGGAGTCTCTGACCTTGAATTGGTTTCCCTCTCATATCAGTGAGGCACTAGGGCTCACATCAACACTGGGCAAGCACCAGAATGTGACATGTGATAAATCCTCACTTGTCTCTTGATGAGCTAATTGACAATATGGTTTTTCCTCCCAAACCTTCCACCTTTGAGCTACTCATCAGTATGATATGATTGGCAATAGCTTTAACATTAGGACTATGCCAGCTTGGGTCTATGAAACTCTTAGTGTCTTAGTACATTCCCTAGAGCTGAAGCTCACAAGATGATTCAAGGTTTTCCAAGGCTTGGCCCCTCTCTATGGGCACCCTTTCCATAGTGACCCTGCCTTTCACAAAGAAAAGAGAACTGTTCCCTGGGACTCCCACCGAATTCTCCAGATCAGTCACATTACTTCACTAAAGGCCTCACAACTTCCATCTACACCAATCTGGATTCAAGGATCTAAGCCCAACTATTCTTTCAAGGGCAATAGAGGCCAACACTGTCCCTTTGGAATAGCAACTCGCCTATCTCTCAGGACTCCATGTTCAACTGCTGTTCATATGCAACCTTTCTCTGCTTCAGCCTTCAAAGTTCTCAGTTAAATATTTGATGCTACCACCAAGATCTGCACTCTTGGTGGTTTCACCCAGGCCTTCATCCTAGACTTCCAGGTCCAGCTTAGCATCCCTCCTATTAATTGTAGCCTAACCCCCTAAGAGACTCAAAAGTCAGCACACACCTTCATCTGTTCCTGTGTGACTTGCCCATTGCCAGGTATGGGCTGGTATGGGTCTGAAGTTCCAATGCCATCCATTTTCAGATCTAGTTGATTTGGCAGACTCTGAAAGAAGGTGAACTCTGCCTGGGTTAGAGGAAACTCTGGTGGAGGTCTGTAGAGGTTCAGATGTATAAATTGGTCTTCCAATCTGGGTCTGATCTCATCTGAACTTCCTTCAGAATAGGGAAGTTCTTGCAAGGGCTGCATCTTCATGTATTGCAGTCCCACAAAGCAGTTTAATCAAGTCAAACAAATAATTAAACGTCTTGAGGCCAAAAAGATCTTACCTATTCTCAAACATTAAATGGGCAAGAAGTTTGGTTAGTTGGCTTGAAACCAGGCATGGAATGTTAGTGCCTACTAGGTCACTTTTGGCAAGCAGAACTGGTGCTGTGGGATGAGGTCTCTGCTGGGTTCCCTATGGTGATACTCAAAAGGTGTTGGTTGATATAGACAGCAAGATGGTGGTCATGGATATCAGAATCCAGTAAGGAATGTGTAACAGCTATTCTCCCTGAGGCCAAGAAGAACAAATCAACTGCTTTTTCTATATGATGGTACTTCAAATATTTAAAGATAGCTCTCATCCATCTTCCCTTGTTAGTCTTTTGCAGACTAAATATACCAAGTTTTCTCAACTTGCATGGAATTTTCTCCAGTCCAATCATCATCTTTTTCAACCTGCTTTATGATCTCCCTATCAATGTGTCCCTTAGAACTGGATATAATACTCCAGATGTGTTTTATTCCATCCAGGGCATATCATCCCTTTTATTCTGTAAACAATTAATTCTTTGGAACCTAATTACCTCTCCCTGGTTACCACTCTCTTTTGTGGATAGTCACCATATTAGAAAATAAACTCCAGTACAAGGATTGCTTTCACATTTATATTTGCATCCTTAGGATATAAAATGGTGCTGGACTCAAAGGAAGAGATTAACAATTTTCCCCCTTGTTAGTTACAAAATTAAGACACAAAACAAAGAATCAGTAATAAACATAGGCAAAGAAGTAAGGGAACTATTACTTTGGCAAAAATATGATGGTCTAGTTTGAAAATCTGACTTTAAAGAGTAAACTAAAAATTGAAGTAATTAATAAATTTTAAAAAGTTGAAGGATAAAAAATAAAGTCACATAAATCATCCACAATTCTGGATACTATTAATAAAATCTAGTAGGCAGAGATAGAAAAATTCACTATTAGTACAAATAAAATATTTGGGAGATTCTCTACTAAGGCACACATGCAGAAACTATGTGCAGAGTTCCAAAACAGAATACAAATAAAGTTTTGAGTAATTGGAGAAATATTAATTGTTTGTGAGTAGATAAAGCCAACATAATAAAAATAATACAATCATCCAAATTAATTTGCTTATTTAGCCCCATATTCATCAAACTACCAAAATATTAATATATAGAGCTTCATATAAAAGATTTCATATATATATATATATATATATATATATATATATATATATATATATATATATATATGTATAGGACAAAAGGTTAAGAACATCAAAGGATATGATGCAAAGAAGTGAGAAAGAAGCATGCTAGCAAATCTCAAACTATACCACAAAGCAGTGATCACCAAAATTATTTCATACAGGCTAAAAAACAAAGAAAATGATCCATTGAACAGATTAGGCAAATTCTACTGCTTTCCCTACATTGATTACTCCCTATTGATCCTCTGTATATCTTGCTTTGTATACATTTTATTGCATTTTGTCTCCCCCAATAGAATACAATTTCCCTAAGACGGGGACGATCCTTTTTCTTTTTTTTCCCTAAGTCAGTGCTCAGAACCTGCCTGGTACAGAATAATTGCTTAATAAATATTGATTTATTGCTTAACTGGAACAACATAGAAAAACAAAGAAAGACAGTAGCATACTATTTGACATACTGTTTTTCTCCAGCTTGACAATACCAAAGACTACACCAAAAATGGTGGGAAACTTGGAAAACAATATTCTATGCATTTGTATGTAAAAGTAATCCTTGCACTGGAATTTATTTTCTAATATGGTAACTATTCATAGAAGAGTTGTAGACAGGTATTAGGCCAGTATAAGTATAAAGATCAGGAATTTTTAACTTTTATGTATTATGGAGCCCCTAGATATGCTAATGAAGACCAGGAATCAAAATGTTTTTAAATACATAAAACAAAATACAGAGTATTTCAAGAGAAATCAATTATAAAGTTTTAAAAATGGGTTCATAGATCCAACATTACTAAACACTACATCAGACCAACATTTTACTATAGTAAGATCGAAACTAGCTTCCACATAAGGTGTGATGCCATGAACAACTTAGAGGAGAAAGGAGGAAATGACCATTTGTTTCTATGGAAAAGTGAAGAATCTATGACCAAAAAAGAAAAAAAAGGATAGTTGGAATGTTGAAGGCAAAATGGACAATGTAGACCAAATAACACTAAAAAAGTTTTGCACGAACAAAAGCAAATGCAGTTCAAATTAGAAATGAAATGGGTAACTGGAGAGAAAAAATCTTTGCAGCAAATCTTTTTGATAAAAAAGTTTGATAAAAACTTTGATAAAGGTTTCATTTCTAAGATACATAAGGAACTTATTCCAATTGATAAGATAGAGTCTCCTCCCCATAGATAATAATTTAAGGATGTGAATAAGCAGTTTTCAAAGAATTCCAGCTATGAACTACCACATGAAAAATATGCTCCAAATTCTAATGATTAGAGAAATACAAATTTTTTAAAGTATAATATTTCATCTCCATTCAATAGACTGATAAACATGACAAAAAAAGAAAAATTATAAATATTGGAAGGATTATAAAGAAAACAAGTATATTAATGCATTGTTGGCAAAGATGTGAATTAATTCCAATCAAATATTTTGGGTTACCCCCTCCCCCACTAAAATGTAAATAGCATTTGAGTCATTGATACATAAATAGGCCTGAATCTCAAAGAGATCATTCAGTCATGGAGTATTTATTAAGCATTGTTATGTGCTAAGTGCTAGGGATACAAAAAAATGGCAAAAGCAATCGCCACTTTCAAGAAACCCTCAAGGACACATGTACACAAAATATTTATGGTGGATCTTCTGTTTTGTGGCACAGAAATGGAAAGTAAGGTAGTGATCATCTATTAGGGAATAGCTAAACAAATTAAGATAAATGAATATAAAAGAAAATTATGATAAAATAGTCAGTTTCAGAGAAATCTAGGAAAACTTCTAAGAACTAATGCAAAATGAAATGACCAGAACCAGGAGAACAATTTAGTCAATAACAAAATTATGAAGAAAAGCAACTTTGAAGGACTTCACCACTCTGCTCAATGCAATGTCCAACTATGGCTATAGAGTACTAATGATGAATCATGCTACCCATCTCTTGACAGAAGGGTCATAATTAAACATGCAGAATAAGATATGAATTTTCAGATAGAGCTAATGTTGATTTTTTTTTGCTTGACTACATATTTTTACAAGAGTTTTTTTTCTTTTTCTTGTCAAAATAGGGAGGAAAAAGGGTAAGGGGGAAATAAGGAAAGGGTAAAAACAACAAGAAGATAAATAAAAATAATTTTAAAATATTTTAATGTCCAGAAGAAAAGGAAGACTATTAAGAAAGAGATAAATAAGGCAGTCTCTGTATGTATCTGTGTATGTATGTATGTATGTATGTATATATACCCTCCATTTTATTTGTTGTTTAATTTTAGAATAAAAATTAATGAAAGGATAAATGCTTGTTCATACATTAATTGTTGACTCATTTAGTTTGCTGTTTACTAAAGGCATTTTATATTTTTGACATAACTTTCATTTGGCCATTTCCTCTCCATTTTGCACTTGTGAAATTGATTTTTTTTCAACCCCCAGTTTAGGACTTTATACTTAGGTCCTATAAAGTTCATCTTATTAGATTCATTCCATTATTCATAATTCTATCCTAACCAGAACTTTTGGGATCATGCCTGTATCTTCCAACAGTGTAACTTTCCCTACCAGCTTTGTATTATTATCTTTAAATTTAATGAAGTTGTCATTGATAAAATATGACAACTTCCTCAGGCACTTTGGAGCATTGCCCCAAGCTAAAACTAGTCTGCTAATCACCACTGTTTGAGTCCAGTCATTCAACTATTTATGCATCTTTCTAATCAAGTTTCTAAATGTCCATCTTGTCCATAAGGACAGAACAAGAGATTTTATCAAATGTTTTATTGAAATCTATGTAAAACAGTAAGTCACTGCCAAAACAAAATAACAAGCAAACTCAGAAATGAGGGTAGCCCCAATGACCTTCCTTCTTATTTAAATTATGCTGTCTCTTAGAGACTATACTGTTTTTTTCCTCCCTAAATGCTCTCAAACCATTGATTTAATTGTAAATAAATTTCAAGATTTTCTAGAAATTGAAGTCAAGCTCATTGCATAGTTATCTATTTTTTTCTTTATGGAAAGAGAGAGAGAGGCAATATTTCTGTTTTCAGTTCATTGGTTCATCTCATTTCAATTCTTTTGTAGACCACCAAAAATGCCTCATCAATTGCAACAGACACCTTCCCCCCTTTTTTTTTCTAATATAGTCAGTATAATTTAATGTTTAGAGAGACAAAGTTGGATTCAAAGGCAGAAAAACCAGTGGTCACTTCTTACTTCTGATCTCTTTATGACCTGTAGCAAATAAATCACTCAGTCCAGCGATGGGGAACATTTTTTCTACCAAGGATTCATTTGGATATTTACAACCTCATTCATGGGTCATACAAAATTATCAACTTGAAAATTAAGTTATGTTTGGCCAAACATTTAATTAATTCACCCCTAAAAAGCTCCTAGATTTATTGAATTAGGAGTCCCACTTGTGGTTATGGTGGCAGAACCAGACCAAATGATTTGTGAGTCTTATATAACCTGCCAGACATGTCCCCACCCCTGATTTAGTCCCTTAGGGTTCTAGCCAATTGGTCTAGGAAATTTCTTGACCAGGGAGCTCCTAATAGAATGAAATCACCAGTGTAATCACTGTCCTTATTGATTTTCTTATTACTTAAGAAGAGGAATCAAAAAAGGGTTTTGTACTCCCCAGTGAGGCTTGAGCCAGATTACAAAATAATTGGGAAATATTTCAAAAAATAAATCAAAATAAGACTTGGATAATATTATATTTTAAAACTGCAATATGTGCCTCAAAGGGATTCTCACATACAGATTAATGGCCCTTGTTTCTATGTTTGACTCCACTACCTTGGGATCCTGGTCTGGTTATTTGAATACATTGAATAATTGGGTATTCTTTCATTATCTCTTCTCTTACCTTGAGTTTCAACTCACCATGAGACAGCTAGTCAGAAGTGGAAAGAATGTTGGACCTGGAAGATTGGAGTTAAATCTGATCTCAGTTACTTTATAGCTTTGTAATATAATTCTGTTTGCGTCAGTTTCCTCATCTGTGATTTGGGGATACTTATAGTAAGTAGTTACCTGGCAAGGCTGTTGTGAGGATCAAATGAGGTATTTATAAAATTCCTGGTATATAATTGGCACCACATAAATGTGTATTCACTACCCCATGAATTACTTATTTTTATCTCTCTCAATCTTACTGATTGAGGAAAGAGAAGTAAAATTAGTTGAGTACTTTTATTTTGTTTTGTTTTGTTTTATTTTCTCTTCTCTTTGTCAACATTAAATTATGGTCCCCCCCACACACACCTAAGCCCTGTCCATTGTCCTTATTTGATGCTCTTTCCTGAAGTATAGTTGTAAAGACCCCTTTTGTTCTCTTTAGCCTTGACATCTTCAGTTCATTATGAACTTCAACACTTATGATACTATTCTCAGAAAACATTTCTCCTCTTTTATTTTTTTTTTAGTTTTTTTGCAAGGCAATGGGGTTAAGTGGCTTGCCCAAGGCCACACAGCTAGGTAATTATTAAGTGTCTGAGGCCGGATTTGAACTCAGGGACTCCTGACTCCAGGGCCAGTGCTCTATCCACTGCACCACCTAGCTGCCCCTCCTCTTTTGTCTTTATCTCTTATTACCCATTCTTGTCTTCATACTAAATTCTTGGATTTAGAGTTAACTGACTTAAGTCCAAATCCTTACCATCTTCAGATTTTTGACATTGTCTATAGGATCCTGGTTAAGTTACTTAAATTTTCTGTGTCTCAATTTCTTTATCTATAAAGCCCATCTCCCAGGGTGGTGAGAATTAAGTGAGATAACACATATAAAGTCATTTGTAAATCTTAAAGTGCTCAAAAAATAATAAATTTATTATTATTCCCTGTGAATACATATTGGGTTCTCTAGAAAACTCTATCTATCATCTTTCCATAACAAACTAGTTTCTTGTGGTATTTTCAGTATTATGTTCTTTTTTTGTTTCTTTGTTTGCAAGGCAATGGGGTTGTGACTTACCCAAGGTCTCATAGCTAGGTAATTATTAGTTGTCTGAGATTAGATTTTTCACTCAGGTCCTCTTGACTTCAGGACCAGTGCTCTATCCACTGTACCATCTAGCTGTCCCTTCCCATTTTTTTATTGCATCTATTTCCCTTTAAGAGTATCAGGATATGGGATCCTATCTTTTCTTTCTCAATACTCAAGATACAAATCATGCTGCCTCTCATCTATTGGCCAATAATGGGTAGGTAATTGTCCTTCATTTTCCGAGAGAATCAATTTGTCATATTCATGATGACTTGCAAATTTGTTTTTATAGTGAGGGGAGGAGCATTGAGCCAAACCATCCTTCTCAATGCCTTTTCACCCTTTAGTCTAATTTGATAGAAAACAGGACTTCTGATGTCTGGATGATATGGGAATCCTTGGCTTTATGGATGTGGGCCAGGGTTTTTGTATTGTGCACTAGAGGTAAAATTCTTAGACTGGCACAAGCCAGAACAGAATGAAAGCATTTGCCAAGAATGTTTTTCATTTATCAAGAATGAAAGACAGAGGTTTGAAGATATACAACCATCATAGCTATGACCACAAATGATGCTGATTAGCAATCTGGTGGCATTATTACATGACTTGGGAAACCAAAGGTGTTGGGGTCCAGGAGGAGATTGGTTGCAGAACTGAGTAGAACAATTCAAACACCTTTTTGATGATTAGACCATCAAGAGACAGGTTAGCTATTCTGCAATGTCAAAAAATTTTAAATGTACTGTGCTGACACTTAGATCATGAAGAGCCAGGTTAGCTAGAACATGTTATTGCCAATTTGTTTCCCAGAAAATCACACCCATGGTGCCTCAATGACATGAGAGGGAGTCACATACAAAAGACCAAGGACTCCAACAGCAGACATTACTACAAGTCTTATTTCCTATTTTTTAAGAAAGATTTTATTTATTTTAAGTTTTACAATTCCCCCCATTCTTGCTCCCCCCTCCACAGAAGGCATTCTGTTAGTCTTTACATTGTTTCCATGGTATATATTGATCTCAGTTGAATGTGATGAGAGAGAAATCATATCTTAAGGAAGAAAAATAAAGTATGAGATAGTAAAATTACATAATAAGATAATTTTTTTTTCCAATTTGATGGCAATAGTCTTTAGTCTTTGTTCAAACGCTACAATTCTTTCTCTGGATAAAGATGGTATTCTCCATTGTAGATAGCCCCAAATTGTCCCTGGTCAATGCACTGATGGAATGAGCAAGTCCATCAAGGTGGATCATCACCCCCATGTTGTAGGGTGTGCAGTGTTCTTCTGGTTCTGCTCATCTCACTCAGGATCAGTTCATGCAAATTCTTCCAGGCTTCCCTGAATTCCCATCCCTCCTGGTTTCTAATAGAACAATAGTGTTCCATGACATACGTATACCATAATTTGTTAAGCCATTCCCAAATTGAAGGACATTCACTTAATTTCCAATTCTTTACCACCACAAACAGGGCTACTATGAATATTTTTGTACAAGTGATGTTTTTACCCTTTTTTTCATAATCTTTTCAGGGTATAGACCCAGTAGTGGTATTGCAGGATCAAAGGGGTATGCACATTTTTGTTGCCCTTTGAACATAATTCCAAATTGCTCTCCAGAAAGGTTGAATGAGTTCACAGCTCCACCAACAATGTATTAGTGTTGCAGATTTCCCACATCCCTTCCATCCTTGATCATTTTCCTTTCTGCTCATATTGGCCAGTCTAAGAGGTGTAAGGTGGTATCTTAGAGATGCTTTAATTTGCCTTTCTCTAATAAGTAATGATTTGGAGCAATTTTTCATATGACTATGGATTGCTTTGATTTCCTCAGATCTAAATTGCCTTTGCATATTCTTTGGCCATTTGTCATTTGGGGAATGGCTTGTTTTTTGAAAATTTGAGTCAGTTCTCTGTATATTTTAGAAATGAGTCCTTTGTCAGAAATACTAGCTGCAAAAATTGTTTCCCAATTTACTACATTTATTTTGATCTTGGTTAGAGAGGTTTTGTCTGTCCAGAAGTCTTTTAATATAATGTAATCAAATTCTCTAGTTTGTTTTTACTGATGTTCTCTATCTCTTCCTTAGTCATAAACTGCTTCCCTTTCCATAGATCTGACAGGTAAACTACTCCTTGATCTTCTAGATTGCTTATAATATTGTTTTTTATATCCAAATCCTGTATCAATTTTGATCTTATCTTAGTGTGAGGTGCTGGTCTAAATTAAGTTTCTTCCATACTAACTTCCAATTTTCCCAACAGTTTTAATCAAAGAGAGAGTTTTTATCCCAATAGCCAGAATCTTTAGGTTTTTCAAACAGCAGATTACTCTAATCATTTCCTGCTATTGCACCTAGGCTATTCCACTGATCCACCACTCTGTTTCTTAGCCAGTACCAGATAGTTTTGATGACTGATGATTTATAATTTAATTTTTGATCTTGTAAGGCTAAGCCACTTTGTTTTGCACTTTTTTCCATTGAATCCCTAGAAATTCTTGACTTTTTATTTCTTCATATAAATTTATTTACAACTTTTTCAAATTCATTAAAGTAATTTTTTGGAATTTTGATTGGTAGGGCATTAAAATGTTTAGTTTTGGTAAAATTGTCATTTTTATTATATTAGCTTGACATATCCATGAGCAGTTGATGCTTTCCCAGTTATTTAAATCTAATTTTATTTATGTGAGAAGTGTTTTGTAATTGTCTTCAAAAAGTTTTTGAGGGGAGACTAGGTGGTGCTAGATAGTGATAGATCACTGGCCCTGGAATTAGGAGTACCTCAATTCTTATCTGGCCTCAGACACTTAATAATTACCAAGCTGTGTGGCCTTGGGCAAGCCACTTAACCCCACTGCCTTGCAAAAAACAAACAAACAAAAAAAAACATCTTTGAGTCTGCCTTGGCAGGTAGACTCCCAGGTATTTTCTATTGTCTGAGGTTACTTTGAATGGGATTTCTCTTTCTAGCTCTTTCTACTGTGTCATGCTAGTCATATATAGAAATGATGAGGACTTATGAGGGTTTATTTTATATCCTGCTACTTCGCTAAATTTGCAAATTATTTCTAGTAGTTTTTTAGATGATTTTTGGGGATTCTTTAGGTATACCATTATATCATCTGCAAAGAGTGAGAGTTTTGTCTCTTCCATCCCAATTCTAATTCCATCAATTTCTTTTTCTTCTCTTATTGCTGAAGCTAACATTTCTAATACAATATGGAATAGTAGTGGTGATAATGGGCATCCTTGTTTCAACCCTGATCTTATTGGGAATGCCTTTAGCCTATCCCCATTACATATAATGTATGTGGATGGTTTCAGATAGACACTGCTTATTATTCTGAGGAACAATCCATTTATTCCTATATTCTCTAGTGTTTTTAGTAGGAATGGGTGCTGTATTTTGACAAAAGCTTTTTCAGCATCTACTGATAACATCATATGATTTCTGATAGGTATGTTATTGATATAATTAATTATACTTACAGTTTTCCTAATGTTGAAGCAACCCTGCATTCTTGGGATAAATTCGACTAGATCATAATGTATTAACCTAGTGATAACTTGTTGTAATTTTTTTGCTAAGATTGTATATAAGATTTTTGCATCTATATTCATCAGGGTGATATGTTTATATCTTACTTTCTCTGTTTTAACTCTTCCTAGTTTGGGTATCAGCATCATATTGGTCTCATAGAAAGAGTTAGGCAGAGTTCCATCTTCCCCTATTTTTCCAATGAGTTTATGTAGAATTTGAACTAATTCTTTGTTAAATGTTTGATAGAATTCACTTTTGAATCCATCTGGCCCTGGAGATTTTTTCTTAGGGAGTTCAATAATGGCTTGTTGAATTTATTTTTCTGAGATAAAGTTATTTAGGTTTTTAATTTCCTCTTCATTTAATCTGGACAACTTATATTTTTGTAAATATTCATCCATTTCACTTAGATTGTTAAATATTTGAATAGAGTTGGGCAAAATAATTCTGAATTATTGCTTTAATTTCCTCCTCATTGGTGGTGAGTTCACCTTTTTCATTTATGATACTAGAAATTTGGTTTTCTTTTTTTTTAAATCAAATTGACCAGAGGTTTATCAATTTCATTGTTTTTTTCCATAAAACAAATTCTTGGTTTTTTATTTATTAGTTCAATATTTTCTTGCTTTTGATTTTATTAATTTCTCTTTTAATTTTTGAATTTATAATTTGATATTTAATTAGGACCTTTTAATTTGTTCTTTCTCTAATTTTTAGTTGTATATTTAGTTCATTGATTTCTTCTTTCTCTAATTTATTCATGTAAGCATTTAAAGATATGATATATCCCCTGACAGCCACCTTGAGGGTATCCCATAGGTTTTGGTATATTATTTCATTATTGTCATCATCTAGGATGAAATCAGTAATTCTTTCTATAATTTGTTGCTTGATCTGCTCATTCTTTAAGCTGAGGTTATTAGTTTCCAATTAGTTCTGGATCTATATCTCCCTGGCCCAGTACTGATCATGATTTTTATTGCATTATGATCTGAGAAAGATGTACTTAATATTTCTGCCTTTTTGCATTTGATCATCAGGTTTTTATATCCTAGTAAATGGCCAATTTTTGTGTAAGTGCCATGTACTGAAGAAAAAAATTTATTCCTTTCTATCCTCATTCAGTTTCCTCCATAGGTCTATCATATCTAGGTTTTCTAACAATCCATTTACTTCCTTAACTTGTTTCTTGTTTATTTTTTATGATAAGATTTATCTAAATCTGAAAGCAAGAAGTTGAGGTCTCCCACTGGTGAGTTTTTCTGTCTATGTCTTCCTGTAGCTCTTTCTCCTCTAATAACTTGGATGCTATTCCATTGGGTGCATGCATATTAAGTATTGAAATTACTTTATTGTCTGTGGTAACTTTTAGGAGGATTTGATTTCCTTCCTTACTCTTTTAATGATATTTTTGCAGCTGCTTTGTGTGAGATAAGGATTAGTACCTCTGATCTTTTGACTTCAGCTGAAGCAAAATATATTTTGCTCCAACCTTTTACCTTTACATGTATCTCTATGCTTCAGATGAGTTTCTTGTAAGTAGCATATTATAGGATTCTGGTTTTTAATCCACTCTGCTATTCCCTTACATTTTAAGGGAGAGTGTATCCCACTCATATTGAGTGTTTTGTTTCTGAATACCGCCACCTTCCATGTGTTTACTCTCTTATATCAACCCCCCCTCCCCATTCTTTCCCCTTTCCCTTTTCCCCTTCTTCCTTTCCTTCTGTGAGTTCCACTTTTTCTCCCGCTCCCTATTCCCCCTCCCCTTTTCCCCTTTTAATGGTTGAAAGGGAAGATAAGTTTCTTAACTGAGTGTGTATAAGTTAATTTTAAACCAAGTCTGATGAAATGAAGATTCAGGTGGCTCTCATCTCCTCCCTTCTTCCCCTCAATTATAATAGGTCTTTTGTACCTCTTGATGTAATGAGATTTACCCCATTCAGTTTCCTTCATCCTCCCATCTCCTTACTGTCCCCCCTTTTAGGGAGGTATTGTTTATAAATCATTCTATCTGAAGCACAGAAAAGTGTCCATCACTTCTGGCTATGTCTATTCTTTCTAAGAGAGTTACAGTTCTCAAGAATTATGAGACTCTCCCAAGTGGGCATATAGCCAGTTTCATCTTATTGGATAGCAGTTTTTTTTTTACTTTACCCTTTATTTCACCTTTTTATGTGTCTCTTGAGCTTCCTGTTTGATGTCCCAAATTTCTATTTTGCCCTGGTCTTTTCATCATGCAATATTGGAAGTGTCCCATTTCATTAAATGTCCATCTTCCCCCCCCGGAAGAGAAGACTAAGCTTTGCCAGGTAGTGGATTCTTGGCTGCATTCCAATCTCCCTTGATCTTCATAATATCTCATTCCAGGCCCTTCAATCCCTTAATATTGCTAGGGCCAGGTCCTGAGTAATCTTTATGGTGGCTCCTTGGTATTTAAATTTTTTATTTCTGGCTGCTTGTACGATTTTTTCTTTTATCTGACAGTCCTGTAATTTGACCAAAGCATTTCTTGGTGTTTTCATTTTAAGATCTCTTTCTGGAGGGATTAATGCATTCTTTCAATAGCTATTGTGCCCTCTTGGTTCCATGATATCAGGACAGTTTTCCACAAGTAAATCTTGTAATATTAAGTCCAGGCTTTTGTTTCTCTTCAATGTTTATAGAAAGGCCTATAATTCTCAGGTTCTCCCCTCTTGAGGTCAGTAGTTTTGCCAATGAAATATTTTACATTTCCTTCTTTTTTTTAAAATTTTTCTCTGGTCTTTCTTCATATTTCTAGGATTTTGTGTTGGGGGGCTGACTCTCAGAGGTTTGCTTTTGAATATCCTGGAGGCTTTGTTCACTAGGCTTAGTAATTCCAAGGGCAGGCCAGTAGGGGGCGCTGGTTGCTTTCTCTGGAGTGTTTGGGGCCCTCAGCAGCAGGGTCTGAGTTGACCTTGAATACTGGGATGGGCTCTGGGGCAGGGGAGTTAATCTCTTTCCTTTGAGTGAACTCTGTTGACCTTGCCTTAGCCTGAGGGGGTGGGTTATTGTTTGTTGTTTGTTCTGGGTAAAGGGTATGGGAGCTCTGGTCCCTGGCTCAGCTGGTTGTTCTCTAGGCATTCTCTGAGACTCTGTGCTGGAAGTCACCCTCCCATAACTCATCCACCCCCTACCCCCTGGTCAAAGACTCTCCCAGTTAAAGTTGAATCTTGCACTTGTCACTCACCAAAGTTTCTATGGCTGAGACTGGCCTTCTGGCTTCCCCCAGCTGCTGTCCCTGAGTTGACCCTCTGTTCCTGTCTCCTGGTTCATTCACAGTCCCCTGAGACAGACTTTCTTGTTAGGGGTTCTTCTCCTAGCTTCTCTTTTTTGGTTTTGTCAATTGAATTTCTGTTAAGAGGTTTCTTTCATGTTGTTTCTGAGGGGAAAGAGGAGCACTTAATACAGTGCCGGTGTTCTCTCCACCATCTTAGCCAGAAGTCAAAGTATTCTCCTACTTCCTATTAAATCAGATCATGGAAAAAATTTTAAAAGGCAATGAAAAGGATGTCTTTGCACAACATTATATATTACTACAATAAACATATTGTGCAAATCATGCCATCATTTATTTAATGTGAAGGTCTTAGGCAGTTCAGCAGCAATCTCATAGAAATTATTCTTTGAAGGTTTGTTATTGTGATGAATTCATATTTTTTATTTATGTGACCCATTGCCTCTACCAATGAGATTCACTGTATTTCCACTATTTTTTTCCTGTGTCATTCTTATTCATGTATTTCCATAAGAGAATCTACTCAGTATAATGAAGGTCTACTAGTTCTTTCAGTATTGTATGGGTGTCAGGTATTCATTGGTTCTGTGTAGTTATCTTTCCCTCCCTTCTCACTATATTATCAGTTCATCTCCTTTTGGGGTCTTATATCTACTCTATGATGTCCTTTATGCCACTTCTCATCCATGAATCATCACAGGTTATATGTTGTGGCCTGCCTCATCTCTTTCCTGCCCTTTGGTTTACTTTTCATTTTGATTTTTCTTGGATTGTGACATTCCATGATTCATAGTACAATAAGTATCTCTGGCTAGAGATTTCTGCTATAACTTTAGCAGGGGAATTTTTTAGCTAAAGACAACATGTTTTTTTGAACAAGTAGCTTAAGATCACTGCATGAAGTTGAAATTGTATAATCTAGTCTTCTCATCTCTAATTTTTGGCCCACTTGCTTATTCATCTGTATTACCTGTACAAGATGTATTTATTAATGAACTAATTGAAAGGTCTCTGCATTCAGCTTCATGTCACAGTATAGGTCAATTACTTTCTTCAGTCTCTTTCTTTTTACATTTTGGATTGTTCAACCAATTACTTTGGTTATTGCTATGTATTTCATTGAGAACATATTTAATATTTTAGAGTTTGGTAGTAATATTAAAACCATTTTTAAGTAGTAGAATTTTTAGAATTACTTTATAGGAAATATTTCCGTTCATCTGCCAAACCTATTAAGTAAGTATGGCATACTGAAAAGAATTCTCTACTAGGTTGCAAGATCTGGATCTAAACCTTGAATCTATTTTCTCATCTGTAAAATCTGGCCTAGATTTTATCATATGTCTCTTTCACTTTTGATTTTATCCTATGTCTTTTTCACTTATAGTATAGTATATATTTTTGTTTTCATCTCATTGAGTGATTGAACAAACAAAATTCAATAATCACATCTGTCTTTTGTGCTCCTAGAAGATGTCTTGTTTGAAAAGGTCCTTCAAAATTATTTTTTGTTTTATCAAGTCAAAAGTTTTTCGAATATCAACCATACAGATATGGAATGACTTTGTCTTCTCTACACTTCTGAGTCAATTGTATCATCATAAAATCTATTCTATTTTATGGTATTTTTTTTGCTTCCCTTTTTATGTTTTTATTGTGGATTACCTTGTTGTGTTAATACAATGTCAACAGAGATTTTAGAGATACAAAAGCCTATAAGGGTCAGTATATATAGATTTCTTCTTGGCTGTTTCAATTTTAGTAGAAGCATCAATTATGATCTTTACCATCCTCTTGGTATCTCTTCCTCTTTCAAATATCTTCAAATTAATCCCTAATTTCCTTGTATCTTGTATCTTGTCTCTGACATAAGAATCCTGGCATAATAACTTGGGGAACATGAACAGGAGAGAGTGATTTTTTTCATGTAGGGTTAGGATCTCAATTGATCTCTGTCATTAGCATCTCTTTCTCATTCCTCCTCATTCTATTCCCCTATTTTAATCTCTGTCTATTCTTCTCTCTCTCTACTATTGGGAATATAATTAAGAGACATTCATGTTTCAAAACCATGCTTCCAAGGAGAGGATTAATACATATTAAGACCTTTTAATCTTTCTTATTAGAGTGCAAATCTAATTTGTTATTTTCCCATGAAAATCAGGTGCCCCTCTCCCTGAGATTAACACGTCCCTCAGGCACTAGAGGAAAATTTAGGATTACTAGATAATAATATATTATAGTGTATAATAATGTATCATTTAGGATTACCCAATAATAATATATAGAACTCATCTTAAAGACAAGAAACCAATGCTAGAAATCAACGAACTGAATAACCTATCTTGTCAATAGTTTTTATGGGACCTATCAAAAGCATAACATTGTGTTAAGTAGTTTAGCAGACATGACTTGAATCAATACTCTGATGACTTTGGGAACAATAATTTTGAAACATTTATAGGAAACAAAACATTGTATTAGGGAGGGAGATAAGATGGTGGAGTACAGATAGTAACCCAGCTGTTCTTCCTACCTTCCCTTCTAAATAATTTTAAAATAACTTCTCAAATCAAATTTTGTAGTATCAGCACCAACAAAAGTTCAGAGTAAGACATTTTTTTTCCTGTCTAAGATAATTTAGGAGGTTAGCAGAGAGTTCTGTGAATCTGTATTGGGGGCTGACTGGGAGGGTAGTCGCAGCATCAACTGTGGCTTTGGAGGTGACTGACAGATGTAGCATCAGTGGTAGCTTCAGAAGCTCTCAGTTCATAGTCAGTAAGGGGATCAGATAACTGGTCAGAAAGAGATTACAGAGAACCCTTTGATGGCATAGGTTGCTGACTGGCAATGCTATTGCCCATATTTAGTTCTGAGTAGAGAAGAATAGTCCTTGTGGCTAAAGGAGAACAGTGGATCTGGTTATAGTCCCAGGACCAAAAGGAGTGCTTGTGATTGGCCACAATGGAGAAGAGGATCTGGTTCTACTTTCAAGGCAAAGAGAGTATTAGTACTTATAGCTATCCTTCCTGAATAAGACCAGAGCACAGACCAGGAGAGCCGTAACTTCACCTTTTTCCAGATCACAGCATCTAGGAAGCACTGAAAATATTTAGACCCCGAGAAATAGCTCTGAAAACAGCAGTTAAAAAAACCTGAAGTTTGGGACAAAGCCTCCCTACCCAATGAGCAATGTTCAAGTTTAACATAAAGTTCAAAATCAAGAAATAGGCTGGAAAAATGAGCAAATAACAAATATACTTGACCATAAAAAAGGTAGGTGGTCATAGGGAAGACTAAGAAAGCTGCAAGTAAAATCATAAGGAAAAAATGCTAACATAGGTCAAGAAGAATCTCTGGAAGAGTTAAAGAGTTAAGACTCTTAGAGGAGAAATTGGGAAAAAATAAGGGTAATGCAAGAAAATTATGAAAAGAGAATGAACAGTTAGGCAAATGATGTCTATCATGGGGCACTCAGGTGCTCAAGTTGTGATTTATGCTTGGGATACAGTACTATGAAGTTGTGGTTAAATTATAAGGGTCAGAGGTGGTTTTAGAAAACAAAACAGAAAAAAAAAATATGATAAGATCTATATGAACTTATGCAAAATAAAGTGAAAAGAACCAGGAAATCATGGTCCACAGTAACAGCAAAGTTGCAATGATCAACTGTGAAAAAAACTTGACTACTCTGATCAAAACAATGATCCCAGACAATTCCAAAGGATTCATGATAAAAAAAATTCTGTCTTCAGAAAGAAAACTGATGAACTTAATGCATATAATTTTTTCAATTTATTTATTTTTCTTTTTGTATTGTGTCTAATATAGAAATGTTTTATGTGATTTCATATTTATAGTTTACATTATTTACCGTATCTTCTCTTCTCATTGACTAGGGGAAAAATGGAAAGCAGGGTAGAATTTGGAACTCAATTTAAAAAGAAAAGATGTTAAATATATTTAAATAATAAATTTTAAAAGGCATTGTAGTAGAAGATATTTATACAACACCTTAAGGTCTGCAAAATTTAGTCCTGGTTTGTCCTTCATTTTCAAAGAAGAACATGACATCAGGGAGGTGATGACATGGCAAGTGCATGAATTGGATTTGAATGAGGGGGTATTGTGCTAAGTCATCAGCCTCACTTTCTCCTCCAGCACCATCTGGGTCCAGTGGCTAGATGTGAATCAGGATGACTGGAGATGGTCCTGGATGTGGGGCAATCAGGGTTAAGTGACTTGCCCAGGTCACACAGCTGGTAATTGGCAAGTGTCTCAGATTGGATTCTAACTTCCATCCTCCTGAATCCAAGACCAGTGCTCTATCCACTGTGCCACCTAGCTGCCGTACTTGCCATGATACATTCTACTCAATGGCCAGGCAAAACTCCTGGGGATCAATTGAAACAATTTCTCTAATCACATCAAGGATTTCATTGATGTAGTTACCACTCAAGAAGAATGTTTTTTTCTTTTCTGAAGTCCATGACTGTGACATCAACCTTTTACCAAAGACCATTTCTCTTGGTTCATGTTTCTATAAGTAAGAAGAATTAGATAAATCACATTGAAAACTTTAAATGTTATTGTTTATTAATACTTTTTGATAGCTTTTGAGACCCAGATTGTTCAGACTTTTGTGGCAAGGAAATTCTAAGAGATTCTAGACTTTTTTGTTTTCAAAGGGATATTAGTACTCCTGATGAGAAAGAAAATCTATGAGTTCTGATTGTACCATGATGATAGAAAAGTAAGAGTGACAAATATCTAGTGGTTGTCCTAGACTTTCTGAGTTAGTTTATTTTTTTTATTTTTCAGAGGTGGGGAGGATGGGTAATTTCACCAACAGGGAACTAAGAGTTGATTAATCACATATCTTAATTAATATTCACTAATGGAACAAATAAATGACTATGTCTCAAAAATGATTTGAACCACAATAATTACTTGTTATGCCTTGGGTTCTTATAAATTCCTGCTAAATTTCAACAAGTCATGAATTATATCTTCCTAGATCTTTAATTCAAGATCTAGTCACATAACTTGAAAATATGTTAATCTATTCCATAACTCACAAACAAAACATCTCATTTATGTGAATTATTCTAGCATGGCTCTATGAGAACTCTTCATATTTGTAGCAGGTGTATCTAGGTATAGCCTTGGAAAAAGCAACTTTTCCCCTTGTCAACCATATCCTATACAAGATATGAAGTTCCCAGGGGAACGTCAATTCTTTGATCAGGTGCTAATTGACCTTGTTCTGGGATCTTATTGAAATATCAATGATATAGAACATGCTTGGTTCATACATTAGTGGCAACTTTACATTTGACCTGATTTCTTTTTAAATTTCAGTATTTCTCAATTATATATAAAATATCTTAACATTCATTAAAAATATTTGCTTCAAATTCTCTTCTTCATTCTACCCCTTCTCCTGCTTTGAGAAGACAAACAATTTTATGTTGATTATGCATGTGAAGTCATGTAAAACTTATTTCCATATTATCCATGTTGTGAAAGAAAACAAATAAACAAAATAAAACTATAAAAATAAAATAAAGCTGTTTGCATTACTCTGCATTCAGAGTCCATCAATTCTCTCTCTGGAGGTGGATAGCATCTTTAATCATATGTCCTTTGGAACCATCTTGATCAAAATAGCTGTCTTTTACAACTGACCTGCTTTAAATATGTATAATATTCTAATTCTGTTAACTGTGCTTTGCTTAAATTCATATATCTTTCTAGGTTTTTCTGAAACCATCCTGTTCACCATTTCTTATAGTACAATAGTTTTCCTTTGCAATCATATGCCACAATGTGTTAAGGCATTAGCCTGTTGATGGGCATTCCTATGACTTCTAATTCTTTGCCACAACAAATAAACCAACTATACTTTTGTATAAATAGATTCTTTTCCCTTTTCTTTGGTCTTTGAGTTCTTATAATTACAGACTTATTAATGTGACTCAAAGGTATGACCAGTTTCATTGTCCTTTGTGTGTAGTTTCAAATTGTTCTCCAGAATGGTTGAACCAGTTCACAACTCCACCAACAGTGAATTAGTGTCCCATTTTTTCCACATCCCCTCCAGCATTTGTCATTTTACTTTTGTGCCAGCTTAGCTAATCTGATACGTATGGAGTGGTATCCCAAAGTTATTTTAACTTGCATTTCTCTAAGCATTTTTTTCTCAAAGCATCTATAAATAGCATTGAGTTACATCCTCAATTATAGGTTGAATGATCACTTAATAGGTATGCTGTAGGGAGAGATGCTTGTTAAGATATAGTGTTGGAGCAAATGGTGTCTGAGGTTCTTTTGATTTCTAAGATTTCTAAATTTATGACTGTAGAAGTCCTAGGTTTCTTCAGAAGAATGGATTGGTTGAGTCTCCACAGCAATCTTCATCCCTTTCTTCTTGTGAGATCCCTACCCTTAGCAATGTTTAGTTTCAAAGTTAACCAGGAGGATAATGAGATAGAAGAATGCTTTCAGAGTTCTCTTTCTGTCTGGTGTGACCACTCAACCTATTGCTCTTCTTACTATACCCCTTGTCCCTGATTCATTCTCATCAATGTACTTATTGAAAATATTTTCCTTCTGGTAGTATATTTTTATTTAGTAAATATATTTGAATGTCTGAATTCTTAAGAAGATTTGATAAATTCGATAAATATGTTGATTTATTCCCTCTGAATCCATTTTAGTAAATATTTGACTGTACATGGGGAGAACTAGATAAAAAACTAAGATTACTTAAGTTCCTAGTAATAGAAGGTGGTTTGAGAATGTTGAAGAAATGATAGGGTAAGTGACAAAATTATCAATATATATAGGTTACAAGACTGATAGAGATTTTTATCAACTTTCTGATCATCCTTTCCTGAGCCTACCATATCCCAAATCTTTTGGAAGCATGTATTCTTGGATCTTCTATGTACTATGCAATCAATAGATTTCCTGGATAACTGACACAATATCAAAACATAATTTGCTTGAGAAGGAGCAGTATTTAAGAGGGATCAATATAAACACACAAGCCAATTATAATTAGAGATCTATCAAAAATATAAATTGTGATCTATCAAATATATAGATTAACATAGGAAATCTCCATCAGAAAAGATGTCTACAAAATGAAAATATAATCTTTAACACAGTATTTAAAATGATTATTTCTGAAAGAAGAATTATTTCTTCTAAATATGGTTAAACCTACAATGATATGAGAACTTTGGTTGTCCAGAACACATGGCTAGAGTCATGGATAAGAGCCAAGAGGATGCTGATCTCATTGTCAAAGGGGAGAGATGTAAAATGTTTAACACATAGATTCCAGAAAATGCAAAACTAAAAGATTTCTTTCTGCTTTCATTTGGGACTCTTCTTTTTAGAATATAGATTTATTTCTCAGTTTCTTCTCTGAAGGTGAAAACTTATCAGGGATTCATCTGCTTAGAGATGAAAATGGAACCCATGAGAGGTCAACAAATTACATATATAGAGAAGAGGGCACAGGATAGAGTACTCTGATAAATCCATGATTAGTCAATGGGGTGTGGTCAATAATCTTATTAAGGAGACTGAAAAATAGTGGTTAACTCAGTGACAGGGTAGATGACAAGAAGATGGCTAGAGTGGAAGATATATTGGTTAGATATAGTGGACCATTTGTTCTCACCAAATAGGTGTATTATCCAAAACTGAATGAAGTTTTCCAGGGAAAGGATGCTGGAGATATGAAAATAGTAAGATGATTGTGTTGGATGACTTGAATAATTCCTTCAAAATGCTTTAGAAAAGTAAAATTGAAAACATTTTGTTTGCCTTTGTTTTCCCAGGAAGGAGTAGTATAAATAGCTCCTTGAAAGAAGGACTCCACTAATATAAGAAACAGGAACAATGTCAGAGCTGGGATGAAGTTTGTCACCTCTACTAAAAATAGATTCAGATGCCAGTTACTCATATTTAACTAAGTACAAATGGGGTCTCTAAGCAGAAAAGCCTGAAGTCTGACTTTTTTTATAGGTCAGTAGCAGGTGCAATGAATGAAATCAGGAAGACTCATTTTCCTGAGTTCAAATCTGTCTCAGATACTTACTAGCTGCATGACCCTAGGCAAGTCACTTAACCCAATTTGCTTTGGTTTCCTCATCTGTAAAATGATCTGGAGAAGAGATTGGCAAAACATTCCAGTACTTTTGCCAAGAAAGCCCTAAATGGTACCACAGAGTCAGATATAACTGAAACAATTGAACAAAAATATTATAATTGCTAACATGTATATAGAGCTTTTAGGGTTTGCAAAACACTTTAAAAATATTACCTTATTTGATCCTCACAAGAAACTTGAGGAGGAAGGTGCCACTATTATCCTCATTTAGCAGATGAGGAAACTGAAGCCAACAATGTTTAAATGACTTGCCCAGGGTTACACAGCTAGTAAATGTCTGAGGCCAGATTTTAGCTTAGATGAACCTAAGCCCAAGTCCTCTCTCTACTTTTCCATCTAGGTGCTTCAGCTTTTCAATAAATGCTTATAGCCATGGATTATATTTAATCTTTAGCATTTCAACTCTAAATGATAAATTCAGAGGAACCACTTCTATTTTTTAAGACTTTACTGTAAATTAAGTGAGAGTAGTTCTCTTGTCTTAACATAAAAAAATCTCTTTATTTTTGTAACCTACCAAGATCCACTTAGTTTTATTTTATTGAAAGATCAAAGACATCTAAAATGTAATATGAAGTCAGTTGTTAAAAGTTATTGACATTGAGGCAACTAGGTGGTATAGTGATTAGAGCACTGGTCCTGGAGTCAGGAGGTCCTGAGTTTAAATCCAGCTTCAGACACTTAATACTTACTTAGCTGTGTGACCTTGGGCAAGTCACTTAATCCCATTTCCTTACCAAAAAAATATTGATAAATATACTCAAGCAATCAGACTCCTAATAACAAAACAAATAAGCAAACACAATCTACTATGTTTCCTTATATCACCCACAGAGGTTAGAAGATACTATTCTCAAGGAGAGTAGAAGAAAATCATCAGGACTTATAAATACAGTCATGTCATCTCTTAAAATACTTCTGTGGAAGCTAATAAATATATTTTTGTGGGGAGAAAATAACAATATAAGATCATAGATTTAGAATAGGAAGAATAAAGATATTATAGATGAGGACACTGAGGATACAAGAAGTGAAATGACTTACAACAAAGCAGTTGAGCCCGGGTGCTGTGTAACAATTTTGATGTCCATAACCTCATTAAAAACAAACAAACAAAACCCAAAATTTTATCAGCAATCTTTATGGTCCCATATTTAGTAAGTATTCATAGTTAGTGATATATTAGGTATGGGTACAGCATACAAATATTGTTTTCTAAGGAATTTCTAGACTATACCCAATGGATTTTACTAGTTACAAAAGGTATTTATGTGCAATTTATTTATGCTCAAAATAATAAAGCATTGGGCAAAAAATTGAAGACAGACATGGATGGTGTTTTTATCACTTGTAGCCATAGAAGGTAAGGACTTTAAAAGAGAAAAGCATATCCTCCCTTCTAATTGACCTCATTCCTACAAAAACAATTACTGTTTTTCCTTTATATATATATATATATATATATATATATACATATATATATATATTTTGCATCTATACACATATTCATTTATATCTTTATCTTTATAACTACATCTACTTCTTCATCTATATCTATACTTTGTATATATTGTGTATTTATACACAAAGATGCATATCTACCTTTACATCTTTATCTGTATAATCTATATCTACATCTACATGCATATCTACATCTACAGTTATCCTTCCACATCATGGGAGTTAAAGGCATAAGTTTTTGGTTCTCCCTTTAAACTAGAGAAGAAGTCTGATCTTTTTGTTTTTCTTTTATGGGGTGTTTGTAGAACTTACTGTAAAATTTGAATTAAGTAGTTGGTATGGACTCTGTGTCATCCACTGGTTATTTGTGTGTCTTTTGGGACTTCTACAAAACTCTCCAAAAATTCTCATCTAATTTTTTATGCCAACTGGAGAGAAATAGAAATCACAATGCAGAAGGGATAATTGTATATGTAAATTGTCCCCACATCTCGGTGACATCTACTCCCTCCTCCCTCTCCCTTTATATGTATATATTGAGACAGCTAGGTGGTGCAGTATGTACAGCACTAGGTCAAGAGACAAGAAGATCTGAGCTCAAATATGACTTCAGATATTTACTAGCTGTGACCCTGGACAAGTCATGTAACCTCTGCCTCAGTTTTCTTAACTCTAAAACAGAGATTAGATAATAGAACCTAATTCACAGAGTTCTTGGGAAAACCACATGAGATAATATTTGTTAAATACTAAACCCAATTCCTGGTAAATACATGTTCCTTTGTATTCTTTCTGTTCTAGGAAATTACTAGTGTTAAGATAAACATTTTCCTGGAAACTTGCAAATATGATAAAAAAAAAGTTGTTTCCATTAAAGAAAATAAAATGGGAGTGAGAATACAGGTATTAGTGAGAAGCAGGTGAAATTTCAAAGAAGCAAATCAGTGGAGAGAACTAGTAATTCATGAAATACATTATTCATGAAGTGATTACCAACTAAACTGTGGCCATAAGGAATATGAGCAATACATGAAGTGAAATAGAATTATTAAGTCAAGGAGATAATATGCTCTTGTAGTTATTCCTAAAATTCAGTGGAATGAGGCCAATGAATAATATGGCAATGGAAAGATACACCTTTTTTCCCCAAAAAGAAAGAGATTGAATAAAAGAGATTATGGAGCTGCATCATATGTTAATAACATGCCTATATGAGAAAACTCACAAAATGAAGGGGGGGTAGGAACACCTGCAGAACATTTTAGTAAGGATCAAAAAAAGTAGAAGCAATATATAGATATTAGAGTTTACAAAAAGTAGTGGGTGGAAAGTTGAGGATAGTCAAATTACACCATAAACTATGATAGAGATGATTTCAGAATTTAAGGAAAAGATGAATGAGTTCATGACAAAAATGCAACAGAAGAATTCTTGTCCAAATAGAGATTAGAAGTTGATGATACTGAAATTCTCTCAGCCCAGTCACAAAATATTTTAGATTCTTATTGCACTCAGAAGCTTACCTGTTGTGTGATCCTGGGCAAGTCACTTAACCTTAAGACATCAGTTTTCTCAACTGTAAAATTAGGTGTCTAGATTTCATTTCGTCTAAGTGCCTCCTGTTTAAATCTATGATATTATTATACTATTAATTCTAATAGAGGAGTCTATATAAAGGATTTAAGGTCCATATTGCACATGGAAATGTTTATCAATTTATATTTTTACAAATTTTATTACTAAAAGCCATAGCAAGTAACATGAGGAGAATGTAAAGGATGATTCTAAAAGAAAAGATTCAGGAGCACTGAATCTGAAAATGAACTAAGTCTTGTGAAGAATGCTATGGAAAACAGAGATTTTGTTTTATTTTTGCTATATTGGGACCAGGGTGAATATAAAATAAATAAGACTACTACTTAGTGGACAGTGGTAAAGGTAAAGGATGATAGAGAATGATTGATAGGGATCTGAAAGTCAAGTTAAGTTAGAGATGGTGAGAAAATACTTAATTTATTCAATTAGTTCAGGTCATCAAGTCTGGACAAAATACATCCTGAATTCCTGAAAGAACTTGTCAGACTGGTTTCTAAGCTATTGTGAGAGATTTTTGAAAGATTGATAAATGAAAGAGGAGTCACAGAACTGAACAAGTGTAAATGGCATCTTCATTTTCAGAAAAGGTAATCTTGTAGGATCTTCAAGTTCAAGACATTTATAGGATCTTGACTTTGAGTGGAGGACTACAATGGATTGCTCTAGAGAACTTGGCCTTATGCTGCTCAACATTTTTATCAGTGACACAGCAATAAATTTATGGATAATACAAAATGAGAAGTGATATGTAATACAATGAGTAAGAATTCAGAATCTGAATTTATATCAACAGACTAAAACAATGAGCCATATCTGCTGAGATATAACCTTAAAGTGATAAATATGTAGACCTCCCTTTTAGGCAAAGAAATCTAAGATATAGGTACAGTATAATTGAGGGGATATTGGTATTTTAGTGAACTACAAGCTCAAAATGACATACAATAGTTAGGCAAAATGGTAGGCAAAAATAGGAGGCAAAAATAAAACAAAACAAAATAAAAGCCCAATAATTTTTTTTTCTCCCACTAGATGTTTGATCCAATGAAATGACAATGAGGAAATGTCCTTTCCCCATGAAGATCAGAACCTGTATTATACTTGAATTGCTGGGGCATTGAAAGTTTAAGAGACTACCTAGCTTCACACAACCAACAATGCCATAACTTTGTCTTGATCTTTGTCTTGTCTCTGTGCTTTGGTGACTCTGGAAGAGAGACTGAGGCTGATAACTTTGTGTAACTCAACCTCACTTAAATACAATTCAAGTTCTAGTCAAAACATCATCCCCAATTGTGTCATTGGTCCTCTGAAAGGAAGGACATGCTACAGTATGTAGGATTCCAATCCAGGTTTTCTTAACACCATATTCTGCTGTGTCACACTACTTTTCAATATTGATTATAGACTCTAAAAAAGGAATAGTATATAGGATAAGGGAGATGATAATTTTGCTTTATTTTATCCTTAATCAGAATATTTATTGAGTAGTATGTTAGTTCTGGTTCCCACATGATTGCAAGGACATTGCAAAACTAGATAGTCTTCTAGGAAGAACCATTAGAGATGGAAGGAGGAATTTTGACCATGTGATCTGACATTGATTGAAGGAACTAGTTTTTTAATTTGGAAAAGAGAAGACAAAGGAGAGACAAGAAAACTGCCAAAGAGACTTAATAGATTTCCATATAAAAGAGGTATTAGATTTATTTGGCCTGGCCCCAAAAGATAGAATTGACCCAGAAGCAGGACTAATGCTTGAAATGCTATTAGTTTAATGGAAACCTTTATTCAAGAAATCGAATGATTTCCCTTAGAAAATGAGATTTGTAACCAGAGGAACTGGGTTCAACTCTATGTCACTTACTATGAATGTGACTTTTTTTTTGGGTCCAGATTTTAGGTTCTAGTTTTGCTTTTGATTACTCTCCACTAGTTAAAGATGAGTTTTATATTTCTTAAATACTCAAAGAGCTTTCTGGTAGTCTCACAATCAGCACTTTATTCAATTAGGCATAAAAAAGTTGACTCCAAACTAGAAACCACAAAATGACTTAGGCTAAAAATTATTTTGTATTGAATTTATTTCTAAAACATACATATTTCATTGTTCTATGCCCCTTGTTAGAGTTTCAGGTTGACAAACAAATATTTTCCTTCTCTCAGTTTTATCTACACAGTCTAACATGCTAGGCTCTCTACAAACTCTCCCCTAAAACCTAAAAGAAATCGCCAAGTAATTTTTTTTTAGATTTAATTAAACCCAGGAAATAATAAAACTAATTAGGCTTCATAATCAACTTGCCTTCATTCTGAGGGAATTTTAACATTATCATCTTCCATTTAGAAGATACATGGCACCTGTACTTTTTGATTATACTCATATTACCATAGGCTATGCCTCAATGGTACCAGATTTATGGATAGTTTAACACTGTATATATAGACACAGAATTCATGTTGGAAAGAGATTTTAAAAGTTCCCTAATTCTCTGTGGCTTCTTTAACTTCTCTTGCCTGTCTAGGTAATTTCTCACCTGACCATCTTCAGGAAAATGACTCACCTAAACCATTATAGCTAAGAAGGAAGAAAATAACAATTTCAGGAGGTAACAGTTTCCCCTTCAATTTAAACACAGGTTAGATTAGCTGTTTCAAGCAAGAGTTTAGAAAGGTCCTTGTTCTGATATGAATTGGGCTTAATGATTTCTGAAGTCCCCTTTCAACTTGTATTCTGTGATTCTATGATGTTAATTGACTAAGTGGTGCAGTGGATAGAGCCCTGTGCCTGAAATTAGGAAGACATAAATTCAAATCTGATCTCAGATACTATTTGTTTGACTATAGACAAGTCACATCTCTGCATGCCTCAGTTTCTTCAACTCTAAAACAGGAGCAATAGCAGTGCCTACTTCTTAGGATTGTTGTAGGGATCAAATGCATTAATATTTGTAGGGTATTTAATATAGTGCCTTGATTCATCTTGTTGCTTATTGTTTGCTTGTCATTTGTTCATAATTGTCAAAGAAGACCAGTGATGGCACAAGGGTGATGCATTGGCTGCAAGGGAAATGTATTTGAGTGAGGCAGAGAGATGCACACTCAAGAGTCTAATGGCAAGAAAAATGGATAAGACATCTGCCAATGCTGGCATATAGTGGGTATTTAATATTTGACTATTCCTTTCCTTTTTTTACTCTTCTCTAATGAACCTCACTTCTTTCTCCCTATTCCTACAATCAGATAAGAAAATCAGATGACACCCAGTGACTTGACCTAATTTTCCTAATTTTACAAATTTTCTGAATACTGACTTTTACCTGGTCAGACTTCTGTCAACCTCTAAAGCATTTTTATCTGCTTCCACTCACCTCCTCAATTATTGATCTTTGGTAATAGTATTCACTTTTTCTGGCTTGGTGTTCTTTTTCCCCTGGCCAGCTGTCTGACTTGGTTGCTTGATTCTCCCTATTACTAAGCTTTCTATCCCACAATTTTACAACTCTTGCATAGAAAAGGAAACTTGTCTGCAGGCTTATGTGTTTGAAATTGATGAGTACAAATGGAAATAATTGGAAAATTTAGTGATTCATCAACTAAATAATTTATTAAATTATCTCTTCCACAAAACTAGCTTGGTTGTATCTGATTTTTTGGGAGGACCCTTTCAGTTCTAATATTTTTTCAATTGATACTATGAAATACTTACTAAACACTTAATATTTCATGGAACTGATAAGTTTTATGGAGGATGAAAATTATTAAGGATATAATCCCTTCCTTCAAGGGATTTATAATATCAAAAGGATATCTCCTAGATTGGGTTGATAGGCAGATGTAGCCTTACACCAGAGGCATCTACTCAAATAGAAACAGTTGACAAATATTAACTCAGACAAAAACAAACAACAAATTAAAGTTATCTATGTTGTATTATATTTTTATTCATTTTGTTGAATATTTCCTAAGTTTGATACCTATTCCTTACATTATATGGAAATTTGTAATAAATATGCTACAGGAATGAAGAGTCATCTCTACATATGATATGAATCATTTTGGATCAAAAGCTTTCTAAAATGTAAAATGACTAATTAGGTTTTTTGTGGAAAGATTTTATTTATTTATTTTTACAAATTTCCCCCCATTGTTGCTTCTTTCCCCCCACCCCCCACAGAAGGCATTCTGTTAGTTTGTACATTGGTTCCATGTTATACATTGATCTCAGTTGAATGTGATGCCAGAGAAATCATAACCTTAGGGAAGGGAAAATGAAGTATGACAGTAAAATTACATGAGATAACTTTTTTTCTAATTTGAAGGTAATAGTCTTTGTTCAAAGTCTATAATTCTTTCTCTGGACACAGATGGTATTGTTGAATATATTGCTGAATAAATTGTCACTGGTTGTTGCACTAATGGAATGAGCAAATCCATCAAGGTTGATCATCACCCCCATGTTGCTGTTTTTCTGGTTCTGCTCATCTTGCTCAGCATCAGTTAATGAAAATCATTCCAAGCTTCCCTGAATTCCCAGACCTCTTGGTTTGTAATATAACATTAGTGTTCCATGACACACATATACCATAGTTTGTTAAGCCATTCCCCATTTGAAGGACATTAACTTAATTTCCAATTTGCTACCACAAATAGGGCTATTATGAATGTTTTTGGTCAAGTGATGTTTTTAACCTTTTTCATAATCTCTTCAGGGTATAGACCCAGTTGCGCTATTGCTGGATTAAAGGTATGCAAATTTTTGCTGCCCTTTAAAATGACTAGTTAAGTAGTATATAAGGAATTTGACTTAGCCAGAGTCATAACCAAGGCAGATTGATTAGGCTTTATCCTAGAGAAGAAATTTTAGAACCAATTGAAAGCACTGACAATCCTTCATCAAGGAGAAACAATTGAGTTTAACACCAACAAGTAAGAATAATTAATTAAAATAGGAGGTGACCAGGTTGGTACTAATATTCCTAGTGAACTCTTCTCAGGTCTAGTTTCTCTCTACTTTTCCTCAAATAGGAAATGGTCCTGGGTCTTACTTTTTCCACTCAATTAAAGTTGTTTCATACATTGTATTTGAGGGTATTTTTCATTTGATTTCCCTAGGGTTATAATTTTGACTCCATGTCCCAAGAGCAAAGATTGCTAATTACATCCATAAATTTAACCTTTCTGTGACAAATAAATCAAATTCAACAATTATTAATTGCCTACTATATACATGACCCTGTTCTAGGCACAAGGGATATAAAGACAAAAATTAGTCAGCCTCCATTCCTAGTGAACTTTCATTCTCATGGGATATTGAACATGTTCTAGCTAATTAGAAACAAAGATAATTATCATGGCACTAGTGTACTGTGAACATGAAAGAAAGACCTCCAAACTACTGAGTTATGAAGAGCCATTTACTCCTATATTACATAACCCAGGCTGCTGCTATGCTCTTTCCTTATTTCTCTAATGACTTCAGAGTCCCTTACTCTTGGGTTAATTTTGATGTTTCTATTCTTTTTTGACTTGGAAGTTGCTATTAACGTTTATTATAATTGTGTACAAAATAAAAATTAAATGATCCCAATTGAAAATGCCCAGAATTTTTGACATTTGGTTACTATTTACTTCTTGGTTTTCAGTTATATTCCCAGTATATGTCCTTTGGTGGCAAAAAAGCTGAAAGCAGAGAGAGAGAGAGAGAGAGAGAGAGAGAGAGAGAGAGAGAGAGAGATGCTTGGTATATATTGGTTGTGGTGTTCCCTGATTTCTTCTGCCTTATTGCTAAATTCTGTCCAAGAGAGGTGTGACAGTAGTGTTTTACAAAGATGAATGATGTGATTTTCACTAGAGAACTGCCAGCTCTTTATAAGTCCTACAAGAGATGACATTTCTTTGCTGAGAAATTACTGGATTCTGATTTCTAAAAAGGATGCCCAAATTGCATAGTACATATCTCAAGAAAAAAAAGAAAATCATCACAGTCATAAGAGGTACCATTGAAATATGAAAATATATGATTTGCTCATCTGAATTGAGTACTATAACACATGATCTTTGGAAGAGTTAGCAAGTGTGGTATTTTGGAAGAATATTTATGCCACACAATATAGCCAATAAAGATTATAATTTTCTATCCAACAAGTGAGGAAAATGGTAACCACCTCCAAATAGAAAGAAGTAAAGGCAACTTCAAATAATATGGATAAAGCATGGCAAAAGTGGATGTAAGTTGTAATTTTATTCCAGAAAGTAATGAAAAGGAAAATGTCTTCTTAATGTGTCTTCATAATTCTTGCTATATTCATACATTTACAGAAATTATAAACAACCATTGAAGGGTGAGAATAAACATTAACATTTTCCCACTAAGGCTAGGGAACACACTAAACACTAAATAAGAAGCAAAAACAAACAGTTCAGGATGGAAACTGTTACTTTTTTATCTTAAATTTCAAGTACCTCACCCAAATCTGTCACCTAGCAGCCATTTAATAATTGCTTATGGAGTTAAATTATTTATAAAATAGAACCTGGATAATATGATCATTTAAATTTTTGAATTATTTAGATAAACATTATATCTTTACTTTCCTTCGCATTTTTCACAGAATCATAGGATTGCAAGAGCTGAAAGGGATTTCAGAGAGCATTCAAACCAATTCATTCTTAATTCAAATCCTTTTTATTATATATGTGAAGAATGGACAATCCAATATCTACTTCAACCTCCCACCTTATTTCAAACTAAATATCTGGATTTCAACCCATTCTTTGGATGGGAAATCCAATCTACCTCATCAATTTATATATATGGACAGAGATAAAATGAGTCTTAACTTTAGGCTCAACTACTACTTATGTTGTCACAATTGAGCCTCTAGTTGGTTGACTTGGGCTGACTGGATGGGAATATGTGGTCAAAATGGCAAATTAACTCCATTCTGCACAAATCTGAAGTAAAGCTAATTTACTGGGGAGGAGGATTTTTCCTTAAAGTGAACAAAAAGATTCATCAGGTTCACTTGCACATTTTAGTTCATTAAGGTTGATGACAAATTCTTTTTTAAAAGAAATGATTCTCTATTAAATCTGTTAAATAAGTGTTCACATTGGAAGTGAAAAAGAGATAAAATCCAAGTATAAAATGTACTTAGCCAAAAAAGATTTATTGAAGCACATTTTTCATAGCCCACCCTATCCTCAAGAAAGCTGTAGACATGGGTGGGTGTAACAAATCACAAAGTCTGAATCCAGTTTAGTTCAAAGCAGGAGAAGAAAGGAGGGGAAGCTGAGAGAGAGAAAGGCAATTTACAAAGTCATCCTTCCACCTTTTTCCTTTTAAACAGTAAAAGTTTCATCTCTGATATGTGTCAGTTTTCCTCAATTCTGAAATATCTTATGGTAGTGATTGTTGGTGGGAAAAGGTGCTATATTTTACATCTGTTCCCAGGTTTATACTTTGGCATCTCTAAGCATTGTAATTCATGGAGAGAGGAAAGGGAGGTTAGGAAAGAATGACTCATCTTATGAGTGACTCCTTGCCTCCTAGAGATAGGATCCAGTTCTTTCTGACCTTGGTTGGACTTTGAGAAACACTCCTCTGCATTGGCGATTATGAGTTTACTTAAAAGGCAAAAGTATCATGGTTTGTCCATGACCTGAATTTCTAATTTAATTCTTAAGTCTATCTTAAGTACAGTTGCCAGAATTAAAAATATGCTGTAGATATAGTGAACAGCAACAAAAAGCCTTCTATCATCTCTCCTAATTCTAAAACCTTCCTTCTGTGAATAGTTCCTCTTAATCCTGTATGTTGTTTGCTCTTTCTGTATTTGTTTACATGTTCTCTCCCCTACTATTAGAGTTAAGCTCCTTGAGAGTCTTTTGTGTTTTTGTGTATCCCCTATGCTTTTCATAATGCCTTCTAGTGGCTTGATAGATGTTTATTGTTTCATTGATTGATGACCTTAATTTCTAATCTAACTTTAAACTCTTCTAGCTCAGTTGCCAAATAGCAAAATATACTGTATAACCATTATGGATTAGCATTCATTCAAAGCCTTTTGTTCACTTAGAACTGGCTTGTTTTTCATCTCTATGAGATATGGCACCAGTCAATTGGCAGGAATAAGGGAAACAAGGATATAAAAAGTTTTAAAACAAATGTTTCTTGGAACTATTCAGTGCCTATGGACAAACCCTGCAATTAAAATTATTCCATTTAGGTAAAGTTACAATGAAATGTAGCCTAGTAGAGTCACTTCTTCTAATAGAATTCCTTGACAAGATCCTTTATTCAAGAAATTACCCACTTGTTACTTAGATTTTCATTGATTTGATTTCAACCTCTGTATTAGACTTTCTGCTGCCTTTTTCTTTATATTTAAGTCTTGTCTGGTTTCCCTTTCTGGTTGTGTTCACATCAAGATATCTTCCAGAATTAGATGTTATAGGAAACTTTCCTATATCAACTATCCCTCTTTATCCTCTGTTTAGACAAAAAAAGGAAAACTAAAAAGAAAACCCATTTTGTGACAACTTTCTGTGTAATATCCTTTAGTGCAAGTTCTATTGATACCTGTCATGGTCAATCAATGAATGAGCAACAAAAAGACCAACTAATGGCACTATGTGATCACGCTCAAATGTGAATCAGAGAACAAAGTTCAGTATAGACTCATGTTCTAAGTCAGCTATAATAGGAATTCTTAATCCAGGATCTGTCAGTTTGTTGCTTTTAATATTTTTCTAACTGAATTTAAATTTAAATAAAGTTGTTTTCCTTTGTAATTATATGTATTTTTATTTTATTCATTAAGAATATCATTCTGGGAAAGGGGTCAAAAAAGCTTTACCAGATTGTCAAAGTAACCCAAAACAGGAAAAGGTTAAGAACCTCTGGACAATATCATTCTGTGAGTATTTAGTAAATGGAAATGGAAATAGATAGCAATTTTTTGCATATGCAGTTCAGTTTGATAATAGAAAATTGATTTTTACTTCTTTTTCAAGATATTATTCTTGTCCTATCATCAGCATGCCATATTTTATTTCTAATTTTTATTTTAAAAATTTTATTGATTCCTTTCATCTTTATAATCACAGTTGTTTCAACCTCTCTTTTCTCTGGATTGAACCTTCTTTTTGACAAAGAAAATCAATTAATCAAGTGCTTCCAATGTAGTATCTTCTAGCACTTGCTATGAATGTGTAATGTACTATCCACTTCCTGCCGTAATAGCCCCTTTGAAACAAAGGTGACTGTAGTTAGAGTAGTATAGCCCATGAATCTGAAATATATAAAAACTAACTAGTATTACAGGATTAAACCTCCATCAAGATTCTGGATTTAAGGCTAAAAGAGACTGAAATAATAGTTTTAAGATCATAGTCTTAAAACTAGAAGGCACCTTGGAAACCATTACATGCAATCCTCTCAGTTGAGAGATGAAGAAAAGTTTAGCAATTCATTCATTGTTCAACATACAGTAAATAGCAAAGTTTGGATTTGAACCCAGACTCTCTGACTCCATCTGAAGCTTGAAAGCATTGGCCTCATAATCAGGACTCATTGGGGAAAAAAAAAACAAAAAAAAACATGATATTGAGAAAGATTGAAGGCAAAAGGAAAAGGGGACTTCAGAGAACTTGGACAGATTTCAAGAGATAATGGAGGAGATACATATATATATATATATATATATATATATATATATATATATATATATATATATGCTATGGGTGACACTTCATGCTGGACACAACTGAATGACAAGAAAAACCTCTGACTTTATAGCCAACCCTCTTCCAAATGCACGACACTAGTCTAGCTCCTTCACTTTAGCATACGTAGAAAATGAGACACAGAGGTTATCACTTTCTTGGTTCACACAGGTGATGTTGCAAGGACAGAATATGAAATCAGAAGCTCTGACTCCAAATAAAATAATTACTGTGCCAATCTTTCTCCCATTAATGTTGATAAACTAATATAACCAACTGCCTATGAAGAAGAGTATAGAAGTATATTAAACAAAAACTAAGAGAAATATCCATGAGATAAACCAATGAAAAAGAGGGACTCTTTAATGTTCTAAACCTACTTTATTTAGAATTTGATAAGAGGAAAAATATGGAACTGGTTCTGATGCGATAAATGTAGAGAATTCTTACTAACTGCTTTTATTCAATTGATGTTACTGGAAGCCATGATTGAGCTATCCAGAATAAAACACCACATTTCATAGTGAAGTCCTTTAGAATGTTGGTTATTATTCCAATTTTTATTTGTAATTAAAACTTTTGAATTAAACCTCTTGGTTTTATTTCCATTTCTTTTTTTTTTTGGAAACTCCTTGATAGCAGAGACTCTCTTGACTTCTTTTAGATCCCCAGCACATATAGAACAGTGCCTGATATTTAATAGATGCCAAATAAATGTTTATTGATTGATTATTAATAAGTATTTTTGTATCCACAGTATCTAACACACACATAAAATTTTTAATAATTGTTCAGAGGAACCTTTATTACTTGACTTTTGGTTCAGAATAGTTTAAAAAATTTAAGCTTTGACCTATAATCACATTAGAGACTATTTAGAGAATACTACCTGTATATACAAATTTTTTAAATGATCATATAATTGAGGAGTGACAATACAAACTGAGTAGTGACAATACAAAGAGTGACTCAAATAATTTCACATGAACTAGGAGCTTCAAAGACCTGTTGCAGTTGGCCTAGAATATGAATTTGGAAGTTCTAAATATCAAAATTCCAAGAGGCACCTTTCTAACAATTTGACAATTGGTGTCCACGGCCAATCTGCAATTAAAAGAATTATTCCTTATTTCAGCCAAGGGAAAGGCAAAAAAAAGTCAAGAAGAATATTAATTATTGAATTAACCCACTATTGAGAAATTAAAGTAACCCTCTAAGTTCCAATCATTAACATATATGAGGGACATCCTACTCAGTAAAAGAATTTTTTTTAGGAAAATTTTAAATTGTCTATTTATAAGGACTATAGACTCTGGAGTTAGATTAAGGAGTTCTCAAAAGAAAATGGACAGTTTGAAAATATGAAATTTCCTTTTATTGTAAGGGTTAAACTTTTCTTCTGTTGTGAATTGTAATATGTGGGGGGGGTGGGAGGAGGAAGAGCAATCAGAGTGTGTCTGAGGTCAAATTTGAACTCGGGTTCTCTAGGCTCTGGGACTAGGGCTCTGCTCACTACATTGCCTAGCTGCCCCCTACCATGCTTTTGAAAAATAATAGGTAACCACTAAAACTTAGTGAACAGAAAGAGACAAAGAAACTCTTTGACCTATATAGTTTGAGAAAGTCCTAGAATACAGTAGCCTAGAGCATTTGGATTTATTCACATGAATTTATTCCTGCTTTTGTAGCACTGCACCAATTGCTTTGCCTCTGGGTGTATTATCAAACAAGATTAAAAACATAAATTACCATAACTAATAAAATGACTCCACAGGCAATTTTAACAAGTAATCTTGAACTCTGCTTCTTGGGAGAGGTAGGAGAGTTGATGATCTTCCAAAACAAACTTGACTATTCCTGAAGAATACATTTCTTTGCAGAGGAGTTTTAGTCAAAGAACCAAAATATGGCATTTAATTATTCTTGGTGGTGACATACTGGATAAGGTGCTGTGCATATGTTCATAAAGACCTGGATTTGAAACCTTCCTCTGCTACCTTCTACCTAAATGACTGTGAGCAAGCCATTTAACCTGTCTGGGCCTTAGTTTCTTCATCGATAAAATGAAGATGTTGGACCAGAACTATATGGCCTCTGGTGTCTCTTCTAGCTCTAGATTTATGGGCTTAGGGTCAGACACAATCTCTTTGACCCTTAGGACAATTTCTAAAATCATAAATTATACTCGGGTTGCAGAATTGTGACTGAAATTAATTCCTATGCTGTTTTCCCCATCATAATAGCTTTAATAGTAGTTGAAAATGTAATCATCAAAATAATTTAAAAGCCAGGAATATTAGATGCTCAGCTTGCTTATTTCAAATGTTTTAATGAGCAAATTGAATTGACCATGAGGTGAACTGTTTAATTGCTTTATAATTAGTGTATAGGCAATGTGGACACAACCCTAAGACTCTACCATTTCTATAACAAAAGGAAACAAGCTCACTATGTTATGGCCATTAAGGTGCAGAAACAATCATTTCTCTCACTATTTCTATTTAAATTGTGTATCTCCTCCAGTAACTAATTCAATGCTTTATGTATAATAGTAATTACATTTATTGAATTGAAAATTGAATTGTTTAGTACAGGTGAACTATTGTCCTTTTAACTGATTTCTCTGCCTCAGAAATATCAGCTATAATACTGGTAAGTCAGCTCATGTTCTACCAGTAATGCCCCCATTCTCAATAGAACTGTCAACAGGGCTGCCCCTTTAAATGCTTTGGCAGTAACAGACTTGAAAATCCCGGGATCTTTTGACAGTTGGTAATAATTACAAATCTTGATAAGCTGTACCCCATTACATAAAACACAATCTCCATTTTCAAGTCAGAGGTGGAACCAGAAAAACTTTGGAGGTTAATTCCTTTATATTATAAATGAGGAGAGTAAAACCCAGAAAGTGAAAAGCAACTTCCCCAAGATCACCCAGGAAATAAATAGGGTTGAGATTTGAACTCAGATCTTCTAAATGCAGCATTCTTTTTGTTATAACAAGGTGCCCTGAAAAGAGATACATGCTTTTGTGTGTATATGTGTGTATGTGTATATATATATATATATATATGTATATATATATCATTGTTATATACATGTACATATATATATACACAAATATAAACATGCATGTGTATATATATACATATATATATATGTATATATATATACACAAATATATAAATAAATACCCCCCAAAGGAATCTCTAGTTTAATCTGTCTGACATGGTCATTGAATCTAATCTTGAAGCTGTCTCATAAGGGAATAATATATTGGATTAATGGAATTTGCTATTTTTATCTGACATTGTCCAAATTTGCTGGGTTTTAACTTCTTTTACTAATTCCTGTTTTTTTCCTTCTATAACCAGAGAACACACACACTTAATCCCTACTCCACATGATATCCCTGCAAAGATCACTAGTTTTCTTGTGCCCCACCCAAGTCTTCTTTTCTCCAGGTATACCCAGTTCCTTCAACTAATTTTCAAAGATCAGACAGTAAATAGGCATATATTGTACACCTAATCTGTATTAGGCACTGCATTAAGGGTTAAGGATAAAAAGAAAAGATAAATACAACCCTTGCTCTTAAGGAGAGTCTAACAACTATGTACAATGAGATAGATTGGAACAGAATTAATTGAATAAATAGGATATTGTTGTTTAGTCATTTTCTGTCATATGTGTGTGAATCTTCATGACCCCAATTTGGGCTTTTCTTGGTAAAGAAACTGGACTAGTTTTCTATTTCCTTCTTTAGTTCATTTTTTACAAATGAGGAAACTGAGGCAAAAAAGAGTTAAGTGATTTGCCCAGGGTCACACAGCTAGTAAATTGTCTGAGTTTAGATTAGAATTCAGAAGATGAATCTTTCTGATTCTAGAACCAGAACTCCAGTCACTCCAGTCATCTAAGTCCGACTAAATGGGATTGATTGAATAAAAAGGGAAAGCACCAGAATTAAAGCAGATTGGGAAAGGATTTGTGTAAAGGTGGGATTTTAGCTGAGACTTAAAGTAAGCCAAAGAAGTCAGGAATCAGAAATGAGGAAGAAGGGTATTCTAGGCATGTCTGGAGTCAGAAGATGGATGACATATCTTGTGTGAGGAACAATAAGAAGGCCAGTGCCACTGGATTGCAGAGTATTTGATGGGCATAAGATTTAAGAAGACAAGAAAGGTGAGAAGAGAGGCATGTTACCAAGATCTTTTTACATCAATGTAAAGGTGTTATATTTGATTCTGAAAGTGATAGGATGCCATTGGAGTTTATCGAATGAGGGTGTTGTAGAATGACATGGTCAGAAGGAAGGAAGATTTATTAAGAAGATCACTTTGGCAGCTGAGAGGAGAATGAAGTGGAATGGGGAGAGAGTTGTGGCAGGGAAACCAATCATCACGCTATTTCAATTGTTTGATGTGTATGTTGAAATCCCCTCTTATGAGGGATGGGGAGGACAGAAACTGTAGGCCAGACTCATCTCAATTGAAGAAAGAAGAGAGTGTCCTAGAAGTCTGTAGACAACAGCTATCAGGATTTTAAATTGAATTGTATTATACAGATTAAGTGAACATGAAATGGGAAGAGCTTAATGAGTGACTGAGGTAGAAGGAAAACCTGCAACAAGTAGTGAACAAGTAGTAGTCCAATAAATTTCCCCTCTCACTTCAACCAAGGAGTCAGAAGAAAAGAGTAAAGTTGCAACCACTGCTGGAAGGGGTGACCAGTAAGGATCTATTAAAAGAAAGGAACAAGGTCTCAAGGATAGCTGGAAAGGAATAAAAAAGATTTAAGATGTAAGCTTCTTATCTATGAAAAACGTTTTTCAGTGGAAGGAGTGAGTAGCTTTAGGTTGTGACATCAAAAAGATTGAAGGGAAGAAAAGACATAAAAGAGCATGCAGTGAAGTCTGGAGAATGGGCTTTGAATAATGACAACCAGAACTTCACTTTCACTAGGATGAAAATATGACCAGGTAGAAGATTGTTAATCATTGAGGAATGAATCTAGGAGGGTGTTTGGAATTTCTAGGGATATAGTCCTAGATTGGAATGTTCATAGTGTAATGGACAACTCAAGGAAGGAGACCAGTTTGGGGAGCTGATGGAGTGCTCTTTCTCTCCTATCTTTGCAGTCAGATCAGGCAAAGAGATAGAAGGAGCAGAAAGGAATGACATATCCTGAGAAGAAAAAGAGACCAGTCCAGGGTATTGACTGGCAAATATGTCAGCAACTCAAGCTCTCTTATCCTTTCTAGTAGCCTTTCTCCAAGTACTCTCTAGATTATCAATGTCTTTTTAAAATTGCTATCTCCAGAACTGAACACAATACCACAGAGGTCTGGCCAAGGAAAAGTATAGAGCATTACAGAGCCTTCCTTATTGCTTTCTTAATGTAGTCTAACATCAAATTTACTGTTGATCCTGCCACAATCACATTCCTTACTTATATGGATCTTGTGGTCTGTTAAAGTCCCCAGATTTATTTATGGACAAATTTCTGCCTAACAATACTTCCACATCTTTACTTCTAAAACTGAACCTTTGTACTTAGTTCTATGGAAGTTCATCCTATTAGATTCAATTCAATGCTCAGGTTCATCAAGAACTTCATTAGACCCTGACTGTCATCTAGTGTATTAGTTAAGGCTTCAATAATTTTGATAGGCATGTTATGTATTCTATGCTACACAAGTCATTGATAAAAATTCTAAGCAGCAGAAATCGAATCACAAATTGCTGGAGACCTTCTGCCATCTTGCCATAGAACCCTATTACTAATCTGTATCTAACCATATAATTACTTTTCAATCCATCTAAATGTACTATAATTTAGTCCCCATCTCACTATTATCTACACAAAAGTGAAATACATTATCAAAAGTTTTGCTAAAATATAGATAAATGACACCTCTTTCATTCCTTTTTCATTTATTCGGCAAATATGAATTAATCATTTTCAATATTGCAGTCACTATACTATATGGCTGGGTAGATACACAAAGAAATGCAAAAGAATTTCCTGCCTTCAATGAGAATACAAGTTAATAGTTAAGACAACTTGTAAATAAATAGCTACACATAGGGGCAGCTAGGTGGCACAGTAGATAGAGCAAAAGCCCTAGAGTCAAGAGGACCTGAGTTCAAATCCAACCTAGACATTTTATAAATATTTAGTTATGTGACCTTGGGCAAGTCACTTAAACCCATAGCCCTGAAAACAATGAAACCAAACAAAAAAATCAAAAAGCTGTATATAAGATTTATGCATTTTTCCAACCATTCTAGAATTATACAGCAAATCAAGGTCAAGTTCATTAACTAAAGTTTTAAGCTCTCTCATCTTGCCTTTTAAAAAGTTGTGACATATGGTCTCTTCTGGACCTGTGCTACCCTTCCTACTCTCCATCTTGTAATATCATGGACTAACTCAACAAACAAAACCACCAGTTTTTTCAGGACCCAACAATGTAGTTCATTTGGCAAAGGTGACTTGAATTCATCAAGAGTATTAGCTACTGTCTCTTACTTATGTAATATATCATCTCCTTAGCTGGTTTTGTCTTGCCCCTAAAACAGGCCTTTTTCTTTGTTGTCAATTAGAATCACCTCCACTGACAACAAGCAGTCATCCTATCTTTTCTTTAATTCCCCCTTGACTCTGAGGGGTGAAACTTTTTGAGGAAAAAAATGTTTTTGTACATGGGGTGTAGCATTTTAGTTAGATAGATAGATAGATAGATAGATAGATAGATAGATAGATAGATAGATGATAGATGATGGATGGATAGATGGATAGAGAGAGATGAATAGATATGGATGTAGAATTTATAGAGAAAAGGTTACATCAAATCTATCACCTGTCTCTGCAAAAAAAAAAACATTTATAAGGAACATCTATCCAGGCAAAATCAATGTGTTCTCTTCCTTGAAATGAAATTCAGATTTTTTAAAGACTTCTGGATTGCATGATTATCTTGGAATTCTTAGAAGACTCCATGAATGATTAGATGACAAGATTAAACTTCCCAAAATCTGTTCAAATAGAAGGTAAAATAAAATAGGGAGAAGCTATTCAAACATCATTTTCTTTTCTTTTACTTTTTGTCTCCTTCTCCCCTCAGCTTTGGAAAACCACTCTGACCTTCAAAGTTTTCTCAGCTGTTGTCAGCAAAACCCCTTCAATATGCTCTATGGATTCCTACAATGAAACTTTCATGACTGCTTGCTGCCATGACTGGCATTGTGGCTTCCAAAGCCACGGGGCATGGCCCAGTCCAGAATAACTTTATTTCCATCAAGGTCACTTCTTCCATGCTTCTTTTGCAGCTTTAGCAATTTCTATATCAAAGTTCAAAAACTGAACCCTTTAGAAGACCCTTTCACCATGTCTTTGCCTCTTGGAATCAAGAGAACCATAAAATGCATCTTTCAATATTTCTTCCATTGTTTCTTTAGACAATGATGAACAAAGTTATGTAGAACCGGATACTTGGTGCTGCATGAGTTGTCTTCTGACCCTTTAACTCCAACTTGATTATTCTGCTATCAATTTCTATATTGTACAAAAATTTAAAGCTTCTTTTGCATCTTCTGTGGAGGCAAATTCAGTGAAAACACATCTTTTTGGTCAGTTGTGGGTCTTCTGGGACAAGCTGTTTTGCATGACCTTCTCAATCACCTCTTGCAAACTTTCTTCCTTGGTATTCTGGGTGAGGTTTTTCCACCACCAGGGTGAATCTTCTGTCTTGCTGTTATTCCTACTCTAGAAATTAATCTTCCCATCTCTTGGATTCCCCTGTCCTTGACTTTTTCCTTCCTATGTAAACATATTCCTGTTTCTTTTCCAAAGCTTTGTCAACAACTGCTTCTGTTTTAAACTCAATGAAGGCAGTTTCTTTGGCTGTTGGACTTCTGGTGCTAACCAATCTAACCTCAACTGCATTTTTAAAGACTTTAGAGGTCTTCCTGAGCTATTTTTGTAAGACAGACTTTTGATCTTTTACATTTTCTTTTTTCCTTTTTTCTTTTCATTTCAGAGTCAAGAACTTTGGAGCCACCAAATGTTGTCAGAACTTTTGTCCATGTCTTCAGTTGATTTCAATTCCACATAATCAAACTTTCTGGGGGAGCCTAAGAACCATTTTCACAAAAATGTCTGTAATCACAGTTTTTAGCTCAAAAATAGTTTTGTTGAAATTCAGGTTACTACTGGAGACTGAAATTTCAGACGCATTAGCTTCCAATTTGTTTCTTGACTTTTGGAGGCTTTCTGTTTGGTCATTTCCCCTTCTTCTCTGGTATTTCTTTGAGAGTACCTTTTCCTCCTCCTCATCTTTCTCATCAATATATTCATCCTCTTCACCTTCATCTTCTTTTCTGAGTCCTTTATTTTCACAGAAGCAGACTTTTCTTTGACAGATGTGGTATTCATAGCTTCCCCGTCCCAGTCATTCTTATCTTTTACCCTTGGTTGTGAGTGGGGCAGGATGCATCGCAACTTTCATTGGAAAGTCTGATGATAATTTTGGCTGGGGTAACCATATTCTTGGCAAGGGTCAAGGCCCCCCTTTTACCAGGAATCACGAATGCCTTCTTGACAGGTGTTAATAATATTTATTTTATTTTATATTGATTCTTACATACATGCCTATATACATATACATATCTTCTCAAATTTCTCTTTTTCACACATTTATCATTTTTATAGTACAGTAATATTCCATTGCAGTAGTAAATGTGCTGCTGTTCATATTTTGGTATTTGTGGGACTTTCTGTCTTTGATTTTCTTGGGTATATAGCCCATTAAGAGGACTATAGGTCAAATGATATGAGCAGTTTAAGCCACTTAACATAACTTCACACTGCTTTGCAGACTGGTTGGATCAATTCACTGTTTATTCAACAGGGTGTTAGACTTACATTTTTCTATAACCCATTGAATATGAACTGTTTCATTTTTGGTCATCTTTACCATTTTACTAGTTGTGAGATGAAATGTAAATTTTTGTAATATTGAATTTGTTGAATTTCTCCCTTACCTTTCTGCTACTGAATGGAGGAAGGAACCCTACTTTAAGTGGAGCCTATCACTATCAGAGATTATTAATAATCTTGAATGTTTAATTACACCCAGTTGTTGAAGAGATTGGGAAACCATAGATCTGAATGAAGAAAAACAAAAGCAGAAGATTTCCTTTTTCTGAGGTTATGGGGCAAATGAAAATGGAAACCAATGTCCAAGTAGAATTCAGAACTAGGATAATAGCTTTAGATTTCAAGTCAATCTATACCTACAGTTGGAGAGTTGTTTCTGGTGAATGGGGAAGTAGTGGTATGGATCCACAAATCTGTGGTTGCATTGAGCATGTATGTATGTATGAATGAATGAATGAATTAATGACCATTAACAAGCACTTCATCATATCTAATGGGGGAAGATAAAAGGATTGTGAGACTTAGAGATAGTTGTAAGGACCCTAGTGGGAAAAATGAGGTGGAAATTCACTAATCAGAAACTGTGGTCCCCAGGATTAGAGTTAGGTTTCCAGTAGGAGAATGAAGAAGAGGGAGAGAAGGAAGAGGCCAAAGTGCAGATAGATTATAGCAGGAAGAAGACCAGAAAGAAGTGTGTAGGGAGTATAGAGCTTTGGAACCTTGGAAGCATATTTGAAATTAGAGGTAAGAGCAACAGCAATGACTTATGACTATGTATAGTAGGAATTTTAGAAGTGATTTCAGGCAAGTGTCCTAACTTCTACCCTGGTCATTTGGGAGAGGTGAGGCAGAGTAGAGGGAAGCAACATCAGGAGTCTAAAGTCAATCTTTCCTATAGGTAACTCTGCTATTGCCCTGCCACCAGCTTCTACTACTTCACGAACAGTCTATAATTCTTTTGGGCTAGTATCATCTGGTATTTAGTACATATATTTAGTTCAATGATACTGATGAAAGAGCAGCCTCAGATAGCCTTCATAGACAGAAAGAAGAGTCTTGCATTTAAGTAGAAAGCAACACTAACTAGAGTTGAATGTCCAGAGCTTTGTCCCTGGTGAATGTAATTGAGAGGGTGCTGAGAGCATTTATTCTTTCAATCGGTAGAAATAACTGAGTTTAGCAATTACCTGATAAGAATAATTAAAGTAGGGAGCTAGCAGATAACCTGCTTGGACAATCAATAAGCATTTATTAGGGACTTACTATTTGCCAAATACTCTTTTAAATTAGCTCTAGAACAGTGCAATGCCTCCCACCAATCTGTGTAATGTAGCTCTTTCACATAAGATTTTGAAGGGAAGAACATTTCCCCATGCCCAAAGTTCACTCCAGCTGGTCATATGTCCAGTTCTCAAGGCATAGTAGTGACACCCCACCTCCAAACTCACAATCAGAACTCAATATGACTAAAATTGTCACCAAAGATGTCCTCCCAAATAAATTCTCTCTGTGATTCTCTTTCCATACTACAACTCTGAAAACAAACTGATCACATACTTACAAAACCCTGAGACTACTTTTTTCCCTTTCTGATTTTTTTGGATTATTTATTTTATGTTTTATAATAATCTTGTTGTGAGAGTAAACAAAAACCCCCTCCCCCACCCCCCTAAAAAGATGAAAAACCTTAAAAATAGTGAGAGAAAAAAAATGTACTTCAGTCTATATTCAGATTCCAAGGGCTCTGTCTCTGGAGTGAGTTGCCTTCTTTATCATAAGTTCACCAAAGAAGTTGCTTCAATATTTTCCCCACAGTTTCTATTATTAGTTGTATTGCCCTCCACTCTATTCCTTCCCACTCTCATTTATTCTATTCTCTCTCTCCTTTCACCCTGTCCCTGCTCAAATATATGTTGTGTCTTAGTACCCTCTCCCACCATCTTCCCTCTCTTCTATCACCTATTCCCCCTTCCCTCCCCCCATTCCCCCTTATCTCATCCCTTTCTTGTCATTTTTCTCCAGGGTAAGATAGATTTCGATACCTCATTAAGTTTGTATGTTATTTCCTCTCTGAGCCATTTCTGATGAGACTGAAGGCTCACTCATTCTCCCTTGCCTTCCCCCATTCCACTCCATTGAAAATGCTTTTCTTTGACTCTTATGTGAAATATCTTAGCCCCTCCTTTCTCTCCTTTCTCTTCCTTCCAGTACTTTCCTTTATCTTCCATTGCCTCCATCTTTTTTACTATATTATGCCATTATATTCAGTTCCTTCCTGTTCCTTGTCTCTCTATATATATGCTCCTTCTAATTGCTCTTATAAATGAGAAAGTTCATATGAGTTATCAGTATCTTCTTCCTATCCAGGAATACAAAGAGTTCAACATCATTAAGTTCCTCATAATTAGTCCTTCTCATCCACCCTCTCTGTGTTTCACCTGAGTTCTTGTACTTGGAGATCAAACTTTCTGTTCAGCTCTAGTTATTTCAATAGGAAAGTTTGAAAGTCCCCAATTTCATTGAAAGTCCATCTTTTCCCCTGAAAGAGGATGTTCAGTTTTGCTGGGTAGTTGATTCTCGGTTGTAAACTAGGATCTTTTGCCTTTTGGAATATTATATTTCACACCCTATGAGCCCTTAATGTAGATGCTGCCAGATCCTGTGTAATCCTGACTATAGAGCCCACAGTAGTTAAATTGTTTGTTTCTGGCAGCTTTTATTATTTTCTCTTTGACTTGGGAGTTTTGGAATTTGGCCATAATATTCACAGAAATTTTTGGGGCGGTGGGATCTTTTTCAGTTGGTGATGAGTGAATTCCCTCAATTTTTATATTACCCTCTGCTTCTAGGATCTCAAGGCAATTTTGTTGTTATTATTATTTCTTGAAAAATGAAGTCTAGGTTCTTTGCCTGGTCATGACTTTTAGGTAGTTCAATAATTTTTAAATTATCTCTTCTGGATCTGTTTTTAAGGTCAGTTATTTTTCCAATGTGATATTTCACATTTCTTCTGATTTTTGGTTTTTTAGAGTAGTTTTATTTCTTCCTGAGTTCTTGCAAAGTCATCAGCTTCCTTTAGTTCCATTCTGCATTAGAAGGAATAATTTTCTTCATAGATTTTTTTTATCTCCTTTTCCAGTTGTCCAAATCTGCTTTTTTAAGGCATTCTTCTCCTCCTTTGTCTTTTGTGTTGCTTTTTCCCATTTGGCCTAAACTGATTTTTAACATATTATTTTCTTCAGTAATTTTTTGTATTTCATTCACCAAGCTGTCAATTTGGTTTTTATGATTTATCTGCATGGCTTTCATTTCTCCTCCCAACTTTTTCTCTACCTCCCTTATTGCTTTTCTTTTTTTATGTTTTTGCAAGGCAATGGAGTTGAATGGCTTGCCTAAGGTCAGACAGCTAGGTAATTACTAAGTGTCTGAGCTAGGATTTGAACTCAGTTACTCTTGACACTAGGGCCATTGCTCTATCCACTGCTCTATCCACTGTGCCACCTAGCTGCCCCCACCTTAATTGCTTTTCAAAGACTTTTTGAGCTCATCCATAGTCTGAATCCATTTTCTATTTCTCTTAGAGGTTTTGGGTACAGAAGATTCAATTTTGTCATTTTCTGAATCTTCCATGGGACCAAAGTAATTTTCCATGGTCATATTCTTCTTTTTCATTTGTTTGCTTATTTCCTCAACCTATGCTTTATTTACCACACTTCCAAGGCTTTGGGAAGGTTTTGGGACAACCCATAGGGACCTTAGTTCTTCCAAGGTCTTGTGAGAGACTCTGAGTCCAAACTGCAACCTGGATTTGAATGTGGGCAAGCAGCTGAGCTCCCCAACCCCCTTACCATCTGTGGACTGAAAATTCTGGATGTGCTGGGTGGCTCTGCTGATTCCTGCTGCATGTTCTTACTTGTAAGGCTTTTCTGAGGCCAGTGCTCATTCCACACTCACTCTGGTGCCACAGAGTTCTCTCACAACCCCTTCAAGCTGTTACTGGTGATCCCATTCAGGAGGTCCAGAAACCGCCCCCTCTGCCATGGACCCAGGCACCCCTGGAATCTAGGCAAATTTTCCCACTGTGCTGTGGCTGCAGATGCAGCTGTGGCTGTGCTCACACAGGCGTTTTCCAGTCTCTGGTCCCACTGAAACAGACCTGTCCCAGAGATCTTCTAAGTTGTCTTGGACTAGGAAATTGTATCACTCAGTCTTTCTATGGGTTCTGCCCCTCTAAATTTTGACTAGAGTCAAAATTTGATGGCTTTTGGAGTTTTGAGGGGAATGAGTTTCTGGGAATTCCTGCCTTCACACTGCCATCTTGGCTCTGCCCCTGAGACTACTTTTCTTGCTGCTTCCTAATGGCAGTCAGGCACAATTATTAGTTTCTTATTTTCCTAATTCTTTCAATGACAGAAAGGAAAAAAAAAAAGAAATGGTCACCTGTCTCTCCCCCGCCCAATCACTTGCCATCAGCTCTATGCCATTTCAAGATCCTATCAGTAACTCTTCCAAATCAGTCCTGCCCCCTCTTCTTTGGGTTGGTTGTACCTTAAATAGCTGGGGGAAAAAAACTAACTTAACTCTTGATGTACTGATAGATCTACATTTAAATTCTTTTACCAAACCTTTCCAAATTTCTTCCTTAGTTTTTCACTAACCTCTCAAAGAGTACCTCTGGCTCACCAGATCCTTTCCTTGGTCTTCCTTCTTGCCAAAGATTTTATCCTTAAAAAAATTTTAAAAAGAAACTTCAGAGGCAGCATAATACAGGTCCCTGAATTTGAATTCAAAATACCTGGGCACAAAATCTGCCTTTGTTATGAACTGTCCAGGGTTTTTTTTTAATTTTTAGAAAGATATTGGAGGACTTTTCCAGTTCCTTTGGGTAAGACAAACAGAAATTAAGGGACTACCATCCTAGGGTCCTGCAGTTAGTAAATGCCTGAAATTGGATTTAAATTCAGGTCTTTCTTACTCCAGGACCAGGGCTTTGTTCACTGAGCCATCTAGCTACTTCTTAGGCAAACAGGGATCAAATGACTTGCTAGAACTTTTAAGTGTCTGATGATGAATTTGAACTCAGGCCTTCCTGATTCTAGTGCCAGAGCTTTTCTGTTTGTGACCATTTCTTTTTTTTCCCCCTGTCATTGAAAGAGTTAGGAAAATAAGATGCCTATAATTGTGCCTGGCTGCTATTAGGATGCAACAAGAAAAAAAGTAGTCTTAGGGTTTTATAGGTCTGTGATCAGTTTGTTTTCAGAGTTGTAGTATGGAAAGAGAATCACAGCAAGAATTTATCTGGAAGGACAGTTTTGGTGACAACATTAGTGATGTTGAGTTTTGAGTATGAATTTGGAGGTGGGGTGTCACTACTATGCATAGAGAACTGGACATTTGACCAGATCAAGTGAACTTTTGGCATGGGGAAACCAGGTGGCAATTTCTGGAAATTTTGAAAAAATGAAAAGTGTTTTAGTAAGATGAGAGACACTGACACATCATCCCCATATTTGCATATGGAGAAGCTTATTGAAATTTTCATTATCATAGGTAATTCAAAGTCTATTGAAGATGAAGAAGACCAGATCTTTCCCCTGGTAAAGACTGGCAATGGTGACTTTTGGTTAAAGGTAATACCTTAGGATACGGCTGTCCAACTTTACTTTTAAAAGTTTTTATTAAAACAATTGACAATATATTTTGATTTGCCATTTTAGAGATAGCTTTGTGGTAGCTTTACTTTCTTTACTAAAGCATTTAGTAAACCTTTAGGTGGGTTTCATAAAATTGCCCTGCAGGGCCACGTGTATTTTGGACAGCCCTGCCCTAGGGGAAAAAATCCCCATGATATAATTTTGATGGGTTTGTAGACAACTTAATCTTCTTCCAGAACAGGAGAAATTTTTTTTAATGTTACAAACTGTATTTAGACACCATCAGTTCTTTCTCTGGGATTGGACAGCATCTTTCATTATAAGTTCTTCAGAGTTGTCTTGGATCATTGCTTTGCTGAGAAAAGTTAAGTCATTCACAGCAGATCATCTAACAATATTGCTAGAAAAGGTGAAGTCTTGAGGATTTTTCCATTCCTAACAAAAACCACACCTAATGATAAAGTTTTGACTTGACAGAGAAGGAACTCCACAAAGTGGGATGACTATATGAGAAAGTCAAACTTCAGTCCCCTTATTATGAACTGCAGAAGGAACTATGCATGAAGCAATACCTTCCAACACCCTTTGGATGCCTCAGGAAACCTCAGCAGAAACTATGATACAGATGTAATTATGCCACTAAGTAGACAGCAAAAACAGCTGTAAGTCCTACTTAATAACATCTGTATGGACCTAAATCAAAAGAGGCACTCTGCACACACACATGCACAAATATGTATATGTAAGTATGTTATATATATATATATGTATATACACAAATATGGATATATGTATAGCTACATATATGTGTATGTTTATATATACATTTTTTATTACTATAGTTATTACATTATGAAAGAAGAAGCACACCAAAAGGGAAAAAAAACCATGAAAAACATACAGTGAAAATAAGTATGTTTTTGCATGCAGATTCCATTAATTTTTCTTTGGAGACAGATAATATTTTTCAACATGAATCTTTTGCATTTATGTTGGATCATTGTATTTCTGAGAATTGTTGTGGTTATTCTATCCTTTGTTCTTGAAGAGGGCCAATAGTTAAGTCATTAACAGTTGTTTATCATTCAATATTGCTATTACTGTGTACAATTATGTCAGACTGACAGCAATGCCATAGTTCTGCTGGGTCTGCTCACTTTACTTTGTATCAGTTCATGTAAGTCTTTCCAGGTTTTTCTGAAATCAGTCTGCTCATTATTTCTTATAGCAAAATAGTATTCCATTACATTCATTTACCCCAACTTGTTCAGTTATAATTTCTAGTTTTTTGCCACTACAAAGAGTTGCTATAAATATTTGTTTTCAAATAGTTCCCTTCCCTTCCCTTTTATATCTCTTTGGGATACAGACCTACTAGTGGCATTGCTAGATCAAAGGGTATGCAGAGTTTGACTGACCTTTGGGTATTGTTCCAAATTGAGGCACTCTTATATTAAAAATAAGTGATTGGGAATTGACCTAGATCTTTTCAAGATCTTACTGGAAGATTTGTCTGTGTGCTCAGATAGTTGCTTTATTTTTCTTTTTTTTGGAGAAGTGAGAGAATCAATCTGGGATGTGATTCTTTTTTTTTTTTGATGTGATTCTTTTAATGTGAGTAATGAATGATAAGGAAACTCCCTTTGATAATTCAAACTTCATCTTGGAATTTTAGAGAGAGTGGACTGAGACACTGAAAAGTTAAATGATTTTCCTAGAACCTCACACACCAGAGCTGTATTGAGCCAAAATCTTCTGACTGTGAGCCCATTGTTCTATCAGCATTCTTTTTAAAATCTCCTTAATTAAGAGCTCTCAATTTGATAAGAATTGTTCAGAAAATTGAGAAGAGTTTGGCAGAAATAAGCTTCAGACCAAAACAGCAATGCTATTCCATGATAAACTCAAGATTGCTATGTGACCTGAATATTAAATCACACTCAACAAAAAAAAAATCATAGCCATGACTGAAGGAAAGTCCTAATCAAATAAGATAAAGATGATCATAAAAGATAAAATAAGCATTATTTATTACGCAAAATAAAAATTACTTATAAAATAATTCAAGAAGGGAAATTATCAATATATGGAGAAAATATTATACCAAATATCTCTGAGTATAGCCTTATGTCCAAGAATATATCAGGAGCCACTATTGCAGAGTGGAGGCAGGAACTCCTGCAAGCTTTCCCCCAGACCACTCCCTTTAAATAATGACTCTAACCAAATTCTAGAGTGGCAGAACCCACAAAAAGACTGAATGAAACAATTTTTAAACCCAAGACAACTTGGAAGATCCATAGGAAAGGTCTATTTCACTGGAGTTGGATAGGGCCCACAACACAATCCCAGTTGCATCAGAACAAACTGGCTCCAGCCATCCAGGAATAGCCCATGGAACTCCTTGGGGAGCCTATGTCCATGGCAGTAGGGCAATTTCCAGAGCTCTCAGCCAAGGGATTGCCAAGGACAACTTGGAAGATCAGTGGGAAGCCTCTGCCACAGCAGAGTTGAGAAGGGAGCCCAGTCCAGTGCAGGCCTCATTGCAGACCTGGTACCTGGGAAGCAGAGTCCTACATTAACAAAGAGTTAAAATTCTCATAGATGGGGAAATGAGCAAACAACAGGAGCATGAAAATCCAACCATAGACAATTACTTTGTACCCTATGGAGAAGCAAAATACACACTCAGAAGGTGACAAAGTCAAACCTTTTGTATCCAAAGACTCCCCAGAAAATATGAATTGATCACAGGTTATGGAAGAACTCAAAAAAAGATTTTTTTTAGGTTTTTGCAAGGTAAATGGGGTTAAGTGGCTTGCCCAAGGCCACACAGCTAGGTAATTATTAAGTGTCTGAGACCGGATTCGAACCCAGGTACTCCTGACTCCAAGGCCAGTGCTTTATTCACTATGCCACCTGGCTGCCCCTCAAAAAAAGATTTTGAAAATCAAGTAAGGGAGATAGAAGAAAAAATTGGGAAGAGAAAAGTGAGTGACACAGGAAAATCATGAAAACCAAATCAGCAGCTTAGTGAAGGAATTACAAAAAAATACTGAAGAAAATAATACCTTAAACAACAGTTTGGGTCAAATAGAAAAAACAGTCCCAAAGGCCAGTGAGGAGCTGAACACCTTAAAAAAAAACTGGCCAGATGGAAAAGGAGATACAAGAGCTATCTGAAGAAAATTCCTTCAAATGTAGAATGGAGCTAGGGGAGTGGAGGACTTTGTGAGAAATCAAGAAGCAAAAACAAAACCAAAAGAATGAAAAACTAGAAGAAAATGTGAAATATCTCATTAGGAAAACAACTTTACTGGAAAACAGATCCAGAATAGATAATTTAAAAAGTATTGGATTACCTGAAAGTCATAACCAGGAAAAGACCCTAGACTTAATTTTTCAAGAAATAATCTGGGGTGGCTATTTGGCTCAGTGAATAAAGCACCGACCCTGAAGTCAGGAGTACCTGGGTTCAAATCCAGTTTCAGACACTTAATAATTACCTAGCTGTGTGGTCTTGGGGAAGCCACTTAACCCCATTGCCTTGCAAAAACCAAAAAAAAAGAAATAATCCAGGAAAATTTCCCTGATATCCTAGAAGCAGAGTTTAAAATCAAAATTGAGGAAATCCACTAATCACCTTCTGAAAGAGATTTTAAAATGAAAACTGCCAGGAATATTATAGCCAAATTTCAGAACTCCCAAGTCAAGGAGAAAATATTACAAGCAGTCACAAAGAAACAATTCAAATATCACAGAGCCACAGTCTGGATAACACAAGATTTAAGGGTTGTAGGACTTAGAATATGATATTCCAGAAGGCAAAAGAGCTTGGATTACAACCGAGAATCAACTACACAGCAAAACCGAGCACATTTTTTTCAGGAGAAAAATAGACATTCAATGAAATAGGGGACTTTGAAATTTTTCAGAATTGAACAGAAAGTTTGATCTCTGATTTCAGGACTCAGGTGAAACATAGAGAGAGTAGACAGGAAGGGCAAATTATGAGGAATTTAATGATGCTGAACTACTTGGTATTCCTGTATGGGAAGATGACACTAATAACTTATATGAACCTTCTCATTTATTAAGGTAGTTAGAAGGAACATGTATAGGCAAGGTGCAAGAGGGGGTTGAATTTCAAGGTATATTATATTAAAAAGATAAAGTTAATGGGGAGGCAAGTACAGAAAGATTGGGAAATAAGAGGTAGTATGGGGTAAGTTATTTCATATAAAAGAGTCAAGAAAAAGCTTTTGCAATGGAGTGGAAAGGGGAGAATGTGAGGAAGAGTAAGTGGTACTTCCAATGAGAATAAAGGAGAAGAAATAACAGATACACTCAATTGGGTATAGACATCTATCTTACCCTAGAGGAAAAAGGGAAAAAAGGGATGGGAGAAGAGGGACAAGGGGAAGGAAGGGGGGGTGTAGGTGACAGAAGAGAGGGAAGATCATGGAAGAGGATGGGCAATTATAAGACATTTTTGAGGAGGGACAAGGTGAAAGGAGAGAAAGACAGAATAAATGGGGGTTTGGGGGGATAGGATGGATGGAAATACAGTTAGCAATAGCAACTGTGAGGAAAAAATTGAAGCAGTTTCTCTGATGGACTTATGATGAAGAATGCTATCTAAACCCAAAGAGGAGCTGATGATGTCTGAATACAGATTGACATGCACTCTTTTTTTTTGTTTATTTTTCTTGAGGTTTCCCTTTCTTTGTGTATGTGTGTATGTGGTGGGGATTATCATTACTTTTACAACATGACTATTATAGTAATGTGTTTCATGGTTACACATTCTTAATCTATACCAAGTAACTGACTTTTTCAATGGGATAGTGGGGTTGGAGGATTGGAGAGAATTTGGAACCCAGGGTTTTGGAGGTAAATACTCAAACTTGTTTTGCATGTAGCTGGGGTAAAATAAATAAATATATTAATTTTTAAAAAGAATAAATCAGAGGAGCAGCTAGGTGGCACAGTGGATAGATCACCGGCCCTGGAGTCAGGAGTACCTGGGTTCAACTTTGGTCTCAGACACTTAATAATTACCTAGCTGTGTGGCCTTGGGCAAGCCACTTAACCCCATTGCCTTGCAAAAAAAAAACTAAAAAAAAATTTTAAAAAAAGAATAAATCAGGAACTAAGATAAATATACAACATCTAAAACTTCCCCAATTTCAAATTAAGACTTGCAAACTGATGAGAATATAAGAAAAATTATTCCATATCATAATAATAAGGTAAATACTAATCACAACAACTCTAGTGTTTAGTGCCAACATTAAGCAAATTGGCAAAGATGGGAATAATCAATGTTGTAGACACTGTGGAAAACATAGGGATACTAATGCTCCATTACTAGGTCTCCATGCATTCTAGAAAGCAATTTGTACTATGTTGACTTTAAGCATCTGAGTTAACTCATTTTCTATAGAAGAATTGAATTTACATGTCTATAATCTTTAACTGTGAGATCCTTCAGGTAAGTCTATACCCAAAGGAGATCACTGAGCTAAAGAAAGGTTCTATGTTTACCAAAAACAGTTTTATATATATATATATATATATATATATATATATATATATATATATATATATTTATGGCAACATTTTTTTTGTAGTAGACAAGTACTGGAAACAAAATAATGTCCATAAACTGGGAAATAATTAAACAGATTTTGGTACATGATTGATCTACTGTTAGAAATGAATATGGTAGAGGCGGCTAGGTGGCGCAGTAGATAAAGCACTGGCCCTGGAGTCAGGAGTACCTAAGTTCAAATCTGGTTTCAGACACTTAATAATTACCTAGCTGTGTGGCCTTGGGCAAGCCACTTAACCCCCATCTGCCTTGCAAAAAAAAAAAAAAAAACCTAAAAAACAAAAAAGAAATGAATATGGTAAATACAAAGAAGTCCAAGAAGACTTGTACAGACAAGGTCTGTCATAGTTTAAATAGAAAGAACAAAACTACATACAAACTGAATGTTTGTGAGACTAAAATTAATCTTAATCCCAAAGAAAAGGGATGTGACTATATCTCCCTTCATTGCAGAGGTGAGAGATTATAACTATGAAACATGTCATGTAATGTGAGAATTGTTCAGTATGTTGAATTTTTCCAGACTATTTTAATGTCTTATTTGCTATTGTTTGTTGTAAAAGATAGTTTTCCATGATAGGAAGCAAGGAGGCAATATTGAAAAATAAAATTGTCATGAAATATTAATGCAATTTGAATGAAAAATAAAATATTCCAATGGCGTAGTTACAATGGGAATTGGTGTCAGTGTACTGAGTAGTGCAGTGGGTTCCTCAGATTTTTTGTGAGGGATATGATGCAAAGAATTAAGAAATCCTCCAAATCACATTTCTGAATCCTTCACATCAAAATAATTTTTTCCTATTGTTAGGACATTTTCCAGTTTAAAATCTGCAATACTAACCAATTGTTTATAAGACAAAAATATAAACTCCTTACCAGGCACTTGAGACCAAATTTTATTCCTATTTATTTAGTCTAATTTCACACTGTCCTCCATGAATTTGAAATTCTTATCAAACTGGAGAATTAACCATTGCCCAGCTTATACTCACTCTGATATCTGGGCATTTGGATAACCCATTCACCACACTCAGTCATTTCAGTCCTGTCTGACTCCTCCTGACACCATTTTGTAGGTTTTCTTGGCAAAGATACGGGAGTAACTTGTCATTTCCTTCTCTGCTTTATTTACAGATGAGGAAATTGAGGCTAACAAGATTAAGTTAGCTGTGTGGGTCACAAAAGTGTCAGAAATCAGATTTATACTCACACTCCTGGTCCAATTACTCTATCTCCTGTACCACCTAGCTGTTCTTTATCTCCACCTGCTCAGAATTCTTGTTTTCCTTCAAGACTCTGCTTAAGTACAATTTCTTCATTAAAGCCCCAGGTGTCACTGCTCCCAGCTTCATTTTTAAATCTTTTTAAATCTTGCTGATAGCTTTGTGCGTTGTTTAACCTTCATTTCCAAGGATATTTAGTCTCCCCATGGCCTACTCACTGAGGCATCCCTTGTGAATATTAAAAAAAGAAACAAGAGGAAAAAACCAATTCAGCAAAATCCATCAATATATCAACCATGTCTGACAGTGAATGCAATGTTTTACATTGATAGCCCCCTACTTATGCTAGACTCTTGTCTTTATTTTTCTTTGTGTGTTTGTGTCTGTGTGTGTAAGTATAACGTAAGCTCTTTGAAGGCAAGAATGGTTGCAATGTTGTCATTATGTTTCCAGATTGTTAATTAGTACATGGAACTGTGCCCCCTCATATTTTTTCAAAGTATTAAAATGGTTTTTATTAAGATATCTTAACAAAATGGCACACCTCTCTCATGGTGAGAGAGAGGGGTGGGGAAACCCCAAAATATAAGCTCTCTTATGCAGTTTGAAAGGCTTTGTTCCTGCCCCTTCATGCCAATCATAGGCTGGGGTCACAAATATAATTAATACATTGGTTCCTATACATTTCTCCACCCTCTCATTATACTAATGAGCAAGAACAAGTAGATCTCCTTGAGCATGTGCAAAGGAGAAGGTCAAGATTCTAGGTTACTCTTGACCAGTTAAGGACTAGTTTCTCCTGATCTTGGGTTTGTCATTTTTGGAATGGGATTAGGAGATCTCTCCCAGTTTTGTGATTGGTTGGGGCCACTTCCCCTTTGTAATGGATTCTCTAGGGACCCCCCCTTCACACCCTTTGAAGACTAACAATGCCCTACATTCCCCACAACTCCCCCCCTTTTCATTTAATAACAACTTGGTCTTCACACTTTCACCAGCAGTGTCTTCCTCAGTTAATTCACAATCCTCATCCTTGATAGGAGTATTGACTTTTTCTATCAATATTTTTACCTCTTCATTATTAGACAGCCATCATAATTTGCTGATAGAATTTTGTGCTATTGAGTTACTATGAACTGGTCATACATGGGGAGACACACATGGGTAATAATATTATCCCACTTAGGGTCAATAGTAAGATACCCAGCAACAGTCTCCACAATGAACCAGTAAACCAATTTATCCAAGAGATACTAAATGGACTTGTCCAGGTTTGGATTGGAACATGTGCCAATTTTCTGATATCCCTAGTTATCTCCTTTACCACCTTTGTCATCTATCTTTAGACAACAACTTGATAAATTCAGTTTACCACAGATTACTCCTTCTTCAGCCAACAAGTAGTCCAATACCAACCTATGTTGAATAATCATCTCTCTTGTTTGTGTGGTTTGGTCAGCCAGTAAGTCCAAGGCCTTAGCTGTTTGGTTGGTAATTTTTCCACTTCAGCATAGCCCCAACTCCCATCCTGTGCCTTAAGTCTAGATAACAACTCCCTGATCAACTCTTTGGACAACTGGGTGTAGACAGTAGTCCTACAAATCCAATAATGTCCCTCTAGTGCTTGTTGGTCTTCTAGGAATATAGTTTCCAACAAATGGATAATACCGTTCCCCCTTACTTCCAAGGGGCCCTTTTAAATGGGCCATATAATCATTAAGATAATAGGTACATTTCTAAAGTTGTTGTACTTCCTTCCACTGGCAAGTTTTTATATCAATGTCTTTAGACAGGTCTTCCTGGCTCCAAAACTGATCAAAATAAATCCCTGATTATGTGCCATTGGATCAACCCCAAGAATAGCTAATATACCTAGTGATGTTCCTTAAATTATTTTTCTTGCAAATGGCCATTTCAGCACTTTCCTTGCAAGTCCATACTAGCTTATAATCACAGTTTCCCTTAACAAATGCCCCAGTTTGTGCATCTTTACAAGGGATCCATGTACCATCATTAATCTCACATGAGTCTGAGGCCACCTATCTCTAAGTTGTATAGACCAGAATATTTATACCCTGCTTCTGGACATTTGCTACTCCCTAAGCAAATATCTTGACCAGTCAGTTATAAACAATAGTCACCCTGAACTGATTCAGTCATATGCCACTGGTGTTTCTCTCCTCTGGATCAGAATTCTGTGCCACCAAGCACCTCTGAAAAGGGACTAAGAATCTAGGCCAGACCCAGGGTACTGCCACCCAAGGCCAATTCTCAAACTGCTGTGACCTATCAAAAGTACAACGGTTAGCCACATCAAAAGACTGGGCATCGACTTCCGTCAGCTAGATTCTCCTCCCACTTTACTAATACCCTGTTGTCTACATCAGAGATAGCACTCTCCCTAGATAGGATATACAGACTCTTGTAGGATATAATCATGCCACCCAATAATCTCCCTCTTTCTCTCTCAATGGAGAATATTTTCACCCTGCCTCCTCTCCTCCTTTCCAAAAGGAGGAAGGCATAAGTAGGGGTGTCACATTTAGAGAATCAAGGGGAAGTTCCAGATAAACAATGTATACATAGGCGAGAGATGATGGAGATGTGCTGGTCCAGTGTCTCTCTCCTCTCTTCTCTTCTCTTCTCTCCTGGAGACATCCAATGTCCTTCTGAATCTTCTGAATCTGTTCCAAAAAGTTCTCTCTAGCTCTGTTGACTAGATGAGAACTTATCTTCTGGTAAAGAAACTGCTTAACATCTTATTCAGATCAAAACACATGTTTTCATCACAAAACAATGAGATTCTGGAGTTTATTACAATTTACATTTTGCCTTATTGTCATATTGACACACATACTTCACTTTTAACATAATAAACTTCCATTAGTGTTTTACTACATGAGCAAACTCCCAATGAGAATTATCACATTGACTCAAGCCTTTAACATATAATTCAATAGTCATCTTTGTTATAAGAGTACCTAACATCTAGTTGTAAAGAAAGCAATTTTAACCTTCTCTCTCATTACAATAATGGCTTTAACATCCTTAACCAAAATGATTTCCCCCCCAAATATTCCCATATTTTCCTTTTCCTAGTGTGCTTATCTGACTCACATTCCTTTCCTTAAACTAGAACTTGAAACTGTAATTATCCTAAGAATTTCTCATTCTTCTTCTTACCTAAATATCCCCTCTAATGCCAAAAACTAAGGAAACTTGATTCCTATCTTAGCATGTAGCTGATAGCAGGTGTCAGAGCCAGACACCTAACCTATCTCTGGCTATTATATCCAATTCACCTAAAACTTCTTTTTCTGGTTTTCTTAGTAGATAACTATAAAGATACAGGAAATTAAAGGAAAATTCCTTTATAGATATAAGTATTGGATGTCAGTGTCCAGGCAGAGGTCATGTGAGTAAGTCAAATGTCTTAGGTCAGATTTATTCTTCCAGGTGAGATATTCCAAATGCCATTTTGGGAAAATCAAGTCAAAGGGGTCCAACATCAGCCATACTGAGAAGTCACCCCTTCAGCTGCATATCCCTGTCACCTGACATCTTTGGCCCATTAACTTCCTTGGCTCCAAGAACATAACATTTATCCAGTAGCATTTCCTTTTATTGACCATCCTGGTGCCTGACATAAGAGAAAATTGATTAAAAGTCCCATGATCTAAAATAGTTGTTTTACGTAGTTAGAACTTCCAGTGAATACAATTCACTAAATTCCAATTATAATCTTAATGGAGTCCCAATTAATGAAATCCTTATCTAAAGTTCTAAGTGTCCTTCTTGGGTCTTTGCCTAAAACTAGATATTCTAGCTATGACTGGCCCCACAGACCTCATCTCCTACCTCTTACTAGAGGCATCCCTTTAAATAATATCTATTCCATCTCTAAATAAAGATGGTATATTAGATTCCCTTTGGCTAGAGAAACCTCCAACAAATAAATGCCTCCTTTAACCAGGAGATTGCACAGAAAAATCTCAAATTATCTTGTGTTTATCTTTCTCATATTACATGGTGCTTTTACTTCAAAGCAAACAACAACAGCTTTGGAATATATATATATATATATATATATATATATATATATATAAATATATACATATATATATACACACAAAACATTCCCAATTCACTTATATATCTAGAAATTACTATATGTAAACTTGTTTAACTACTAGCCATCCTCAATATACAAAGGATTATTTTTGTTTTGGCAAGGCAAGTTGGATTAAGTTCTTGCCCAAGGTCACACAGCTAGGCAATCACCAAGTGTCTGAAGCCTGATCTCAACTCAGGTCTCCTGATTCCAGGGCTACTTCACCACCTAGTTGCCCCCTAACATACAAATTACTTTTCAGAATTCTTTAAAGTCATTAGAAAAATCTTAGGTAGTTTTAAATTTCCAACATGCATTATTAATTTTAATATAATAGAACAGCAATAAGAGTAACACAGAAATTACTAGATTGAACAAAGCAATTCTTCCATTATTACATTATCCATGAACCCACAGATCTAACTCAGAAAGGTCACACTTTTTGATATTTCCCTTATCGCCCTTCAAAGCAATCACACATTAATCCCAGGCTTTAACAATATAGTATTTAAATAACATTCACAAGAGATAACTAAATATTGCAACTATAATCTCTTTGCAGTTACAAAAGAATATCACATAACTGATAAATACATCTTACTTATCAATAAGTTACCTTACAGCATCAGTCAGAGTCCCCCATATCAGCTGTCTGCAGTTACCAAGAAGTTCACATTCTTGACTTCTTTAAAATTAAACACACATTATTGTTAATCTTATTTAAAAATTTCTTTTCCCCTAGAACAAAAGCAAAGTGACTATCCCAAGATCTTTACACTTTTGTCTTCCAGACCTCTTTACCCATATTCTCATAACCTCAATCAATTACAACTAAACTTCCCAACAGTTTAGTTTTATAAAAACTTTAAGAGTACCTTATACAGAGAATCCAGCACTCACATTCCAAAAGCTCTATCCAAAATAAAAATACAATTGTTAGCATTACTAGACTTAACATTAAAATGAACTAGAGCTTTTTCCTGAAGGAAAACAGTAAACATCCCTGATAACATAGGTATTTTTCTTCTTAGTAACAGTATCACTTTACTTTAATCCAAAGGTGTAAGTTACAATAAAGCTTAAAATCCCAAACCCCTTAACTCCTTGCAAGAGTTACAATTCTGTTAAAAATAGTTTATAATACCAAACTAATTTAACAATCTAGGTTATTTAATGCCTCCCATTCTGTACAATTTTTTTCAGAATGTTACAAAACTAATATTTCTCTTTTAAAATTCTCAGTGTGCTTCCCAAAAACTCTAGTTCAGAAACCTTGAACAGTGAGAGTCATTACTTTAAGGCCATGTGGCCTGAACAGATATTCATTAAACATGGTTTCCTTTTAATAGATGTGTCTCCAATACCTGATTTTATATTTTCTTTCCCAATTACATATCCCACCTGTGGAAGGGTCTCTTTCCCTTTAAGATGTAAGCACTTGAAGTCAACTGTCTCCCCCCACCACGGGCACTTAGGTGGACTCAGTATAAAGTTCAAATATGAACAAGATGGTGGAAGGGATCAAGACCACCATGTGTCAACCCACCACTCCCTTCCCCCAACCTAGGGAGAAAATATGGGATCTTTCCCAGACACTTATAAGGATAAGAAATCTTCCCTCCTATAACTTATCAATCTTTCCCTTAAATGTTCTTTCTCTTAAACTCTTCTAAAGTCTACCCAAACCACAGTTTTTTTTCTCTTTAAGAATCCCCCACCCTTTTCTCTTTAACTCTATGCACCAGCATTGCTACCACTGGATCAGAGAGGGAGGGGCTGATCTCCAGATGGGGGCTGCTGCACACCTACTTCCTTCTCCCCCATCTTCTGAAACTTCTAAACCCAACTCCTAGCTTCTCCAGTTTAAAACTTAAGCTGGGTTTTTAGATCCAGAAATACCTAAAACAGACACACAAGACAGGACATAGAACAAACACTCACACTCTCAAGGGAACGTTCAAACGCACTCACGCAGCACTCACAGATCCAATTGACTTCCTTTCCTTCCAGCTTCCTTGACTTCCAGCTAGCAGTCACATGGCTCCCTTACTCCCCAAGTCTGGAGGCAATGTTCCCCCTTTAAGATTTTGGGGAAATTCCTGTAGAGGGAATCCAAATCCCTCTCCTTTGGGGCACCTATTATCCTCTGGCCTCTCCCTCAAAATAACTCTCCCACATGGAGGACTTCCCAGTCAGTCCAGGGTGATTCTGGCCATGGATGCCACCCTGGAAATGACCCCTTTACCACGGTTCTACTCCAAGACATTTTAATTACTCTTGGCTCCATACTGGGGCCAATATTCCCAGGAATCTCTGAGATATTTTCCCAGCAAAGAACACCAAGAAAGTGGGCTTGAAATCAAGCCATTTGCATGCATTATTTTCTTGTGTTCTTCCTGGGAAATACCAGAAAAAGAGATTTACATTAGCATATTGTTACACCAAATTATTACAAATGGCTCAAGACTTAGTCCAGAGTATTAAAATAGTTTTTATTAAGATATCTTAACAAAATGGCACACCTCTCTCATGGTGGGAGAGAACCCCTCCCATATTCTCTAGTCTTATACCCCTTTCATTTATGCCACTAACTTCTGACTTGATAACCAAAAATTACTATATACTGGCCTATCTTTGGCTCACCAAAGGTCCTAACTTCTGTCATTTATTTCATTCATTCTTCTACAAAAAGAAAGGTAGTAGGAAAGTTTTCTCTTCCTTTCCCTTAGTTACTTTATCTCCTCTACACATGCTGTTTGTTGATTTACCACATTTTCTTTGACATAGTGGACTAAGACTAAACCTTTGATTCTCTTCTCCTCATATTCATAGACTTGTAGAATAATTGACTTAAGTGGGAAGGGATTTAGAAACTGTGTAGTCCATCCTCCTTATTTTGCAAAGTGGGGAGGGAAAGGAAGAAGAGAGAAAGTAAGGCCAAGAGAGTCCCACAATTATCAAGTTGTAGCGCTAAGATTTGAACCCAAATTTTTTGATTCCAAACTCAGTCCTCTTCCTACTGTACCACACACCTAATTCTATTTCATCATGATTTGGGGATGTGTTACCTATCTTAGGAACAAATCTAGCTGAAAACAACAAACAAAAATAATCCTGTGCTAATGTTCAGAAAAAGCTGTTTCTTCAGTCCAAACACATAACCTTCTGAGACCTTAAATCTTACTAAGTCTGTTCCCATGGGCATCCAACTAAGCAACTGGAATGGAACTATAAATTAACTAGTTCATTCACAGCTGCAACAGCTATTTAGCAAGCAGAATGTCAACACTAGCTATTTACGGAGTTTCTACCTCAAATGTTCCCTAGCTGGTATCCAATTTAAAACATTATATATGCAGAATACTACATGGCCCATTCGCAGAGATCAGAAGAGGAAGACACTACAGTCTTTAAAGATCTCACCTTTTATGGGTGATACCAATTAATTTGTATAAATTAGACATGGGTCCTAACTATTCCTGCAATTTCAAATTGAAATAAGTAAATTAGCTTCTACTTTTAAATGAAACTGGTTATCTGTATCAGGAAATTTTAAGAGAAAGAAAGGAGAAGTTTTGCTCCTGAATATTACTATAAATGTTCTCAATTATAATAGGTTGCCTAGAAGAATTCATTTATTTTGCTTTGCTGATTTGTTTTGTAAGTTTTTGAATGTCGTTTGCCTCAAAATGGCATCTACTTTCTTCCTTCAAATTCTAACATATCTTCCATTTAAGAAATAGCTCTTTTAGAAATAAAGGAGATTTGGGGGGGGGCAGAGCCAAGATGGCGACAAGAGTGGATCTTGTCCTAGGTGCTCTCTCATAAATCTTTGAAACTAAGGACTCTAACTAAATTTTCGAGAGACAGAACCCACAGAGGGATTCAATGAGGCAGTTCTCCTACTCAAGGTAACCTGGAAAAGAGCAGAAAGGCTCTGCTCCCCCAGGGTCGGAGGGGTGGCCCGCCAGAGGGGTGGCCCACCAGACCGAAAGAACTTCAGCCTCCTGGAGTCAGCCCTAGGGCGCTGGGAGCTGGAGCTCACAGCAGTGGGGGAGTTTCCTGACCTACACCCCGGGGAACACCAGGCACAAATTGGAGGAACAGCCAGGGACCTCTGCCAGAGGGAGCACGTGAAGCCCAGCCCTCAGGGCACACAGTTGGCTAGCTGCTTGCACACTGCATTCCAGATCTAGGAAACAGAAGCAGGCAGAGCAGGTAAGCAGAAGCCCCCAGGGCATGAGCACATTGAATCTAGGGAGGGGAGTGAAGAGACAGAGAGATAGAGAGAGAGAGAGAGAGAGAGACTGCTGAGCTCTGTCCTCTGCCCCAGAACAGGACTTTGGGGCTCTGACCACATTCAGATCCTGATTGCAATCCAGGCCCCCCCATAGAACAGCAGGGCCACCCCCCCACCTGAGCCCCATGGAGGGGGGGGGCTTGTGGTCATTTACAGACCAGGAGGGAAGACAGAGCCTCACACACTGAGACCCTTGTGGGAGTGTCCCAAAAGCTCAGGAAGCACCTCAAAAGCAGGCTTAGACTGGGAAAATGAGCAAGCAGAGAAACAAGAGAAACACCATTGAGAAATACATTATCTATGAACCCAAGAAGGATCAATATACTCAGTCTGAAGATGAGGAAGCATAAGCTCCTGCATCTAAAGACTCCAAGAAAAATAGAAATTGGTCTCAGGCTATGGCAGAGCTCAAAAAAGACTTTGAAAATCACATGAGGGAGTTAGAAGAAAAACTGGGAAAAGAAAGGAGAGAGATGCAGGAAAAACATGAAAATGAAGTCAGCAGCCTAGTCAAGGAAACCTAAGAAATGCTGAAGAAAATAGCATGCTAAAAACCAGCTTAGGTCAAATGGACAGTTCAAAAAGTTATGGAGAAGAATGCTTTAAAAAGCAAAATTGGCCAGATGGAAAAAGAGATAAGAAAACTCTCTGAGGAGAATAAATCCTTCAGACGAAGAACAGAATTCAGGGAGATTGATGAATTTACCATAGATCAGGAATCAATACTTCAAAACCAAAAAAAAAAAGAAAAATTAGAAGAAAATGTGAAATATCTCATTGAAAAAAACTGACATGGAAAACAGACTTAGGAAAGATAATTTAAAAATTATTGGAATACTTGAAAGTCATGATCAAGAAAAGAGCCTTGACATCATTTTCAAAGAAATACTACAGGAAAATTGCCCTGATATTCTAGAAGCAGAGGGCAAAATAGAAATGAAGAGACTCCACCGATCCCCCCCCCACCGAGAAAGAGATCCCAAAAAACCAACCCCTAGGAATATTATAGCCAAGTTCCAGAACTCCCAAGTCAAAGAGAAAATATTACAAGCAGCCAGAAGGACACAATTCAAATATCGTGGAGCTGCAGTCAGGATCACACAGGACTTAACAGCAGCTACATTGGAAGCTTGTAGGGCTTGGAATATAATATATCGTAAAGCAAAAGAGCTTAGAATGCAACCGAGAATCAACTACCCAGCAAAAATGAATGTCCTCTTCCAGGGAAAAAGATGGACTTTCATTCAGCCAGGGGAATTTCAAATGTTCCTGTGGAATGGCCAGAGCTGAACAGAAGTTTTGATCTTCAGATACAGGACTCAGGTGAATCATGGAGATTGGAGGAGAGGGGGAAAATATGAGGGACTTAATGATGATGAACTGCATGCATTCCTACATAGGAAAATGACACTGATAATACTCATATGAACCTTCTCAGTTAATAGAGCAGGTAGAGAGAGCTTTTATAGTTGAAGCACAGGAGAAAGCTGAATTCGAAGATAAAATATGGAGTAAAAATGGAGTCAATAGAAAAAAAGGGAAATTTAATGGCAAAAAGAAAAAGGAGAGGGGGGAATAGGCCAAGATATTTCATAAAATAAGATTTTTCTTTATTACAATGTGCTACTGCAATGATATGGAAGCGGGGAGGCAAGGGGGAATGAGGGAATCTTCACTCTCATCAGAGGTGGCCAGGAGAGGAAACAGCATATATACTCAATGGGGTATAGGCATCTGGAATAAGAAGGAGGGGGGACAGGGGGAAGGGGTGGTGATGTGAGTGATGGAGGAGAGGATGGACCATGGGGGGAGAGTGGTCAGATATAACACATTTTCTTTTTTACTTCTTGCAAGGGGCTGGGATTGGATGGCCTGTCTGGGACCATAGGGCCAGGTGGATGCTGGGCCTAAGGGGTGGTATGGAGCTCAGGGTCTCTTGGCCACAGGGCCAGGGATCTGTCTGCTGTGCCACTCAGCTACGCTACAGCAGAGTCAGAGTGAAATGAGAGAGAAAATATAGTACATGGTAGTGGAGAAATATGAAAGGAGGGAGTTGTGATCAGCAATGGCAACAGCGGAAAAATATGGAAGTAACTTTTGCCAAGGACTTATCATAAAGAATGTGACCCACTTGCGACAGAGTTGTTGGTGTTGGAACAAAGACTCAAGCACATTTTTTATTATTGTTATTTTTGGGGGGTGCAGGGCAAATGGGGCTGGGTGGCCCACCTGGGGCCTCATAGCAGGGTGATCATTGGGTGTCTGAGGCCAGATTGGGAACTGGGTGCTCCTAGCTCAAGGCCAATGCTCTGTTTGCCACCTAGCCACCCCTAATATTATTACTATTTTATTTTATTTGGGTTTTTTTTTTCTTTTTTCTTTTTGGTTTTTGCAGGGCAGTGGGGTTGGGGTGGCTTGCATGTCACATGGCTGGATGATTGTTGGGTGTACGAGGCCAGATGTGGGCTTGGGTGCTCATGACGCCAGGGCTGGTGCACCGTCCACTGTGCCACCTGACCATACCTACAATTATTACTATTATTTTTTTAATTTTAATTTTTTTCTCTTCCCTTTATCACTCAAGTGAGTCTATATTTGGGGGGGAAGGGGGTATTTTGTTTACTATTAAACAAGAATATTTTATTAAGGTATAAAAAACATTTGTACAAAATGAGAATAAATAAATATTAAATATTAAAAAAAGAAATAAAAGAGACTTTGATGCTAGATGGAAACTCCTATCAATGCAGATGGACAATAATCTAACCTGTAAGTATACTACCCAAAGTTATGCTACTATAATGTGTCAAAGGCTGGAACTGAACCCATGTTTTCCTTGTCTCTATCCATTATACCACACTTCCTATATGAAGATACATAGAATTTGAAACATGAAATGACTTATCTAAAATCCAACCACAAAATGAAATAAATTAGATTTCTCTGTATCTATGTCTAATGATTTTGTGAGACTTTTAGAATCTCCTGAATGTATCATAACAACTAATTATCCAGATACTGATTTTATAAAGTTAGATTATGATTTAGTATATACTTTTTAATTCTGATATTTAACAGGAATTTTTAAGCATAGTCTATGTAAGACACTAAGGTATACAAAGAAAGGCAAAAGACAGTCCAGCCCTCAAGGAACTCACAAACTGATGGGGGAGACAACATGCAAACAACTATCTATAAGCAAGCTAAATATCAGGAGAAATAATAAATAATCAAGCAGAATGATTCTAGAATTGAGAGACATAGGGAGAGGCCACCTTCACAAGGTGTGGGATTTTATCTGAGATTTGAAGAAAGCCAGGGAAAATGCAAGGTGCAAATAAAGAGGGGAAGCCACTGCCAGACTTTGGGAACAGTTGTGGACATGCTTGAAATAGGGAGGTTAGTGTCTTGTTCAAGGAATAGCAAAGAAGCCAGTGTCACTGGATCAAAGTGAGTATAGTGAAGAGAGGGAATGGTAAGGTATAAGAAGACCTTATAAAGGTCTTCAAATGCCAAATGGAGTTGGAGGTGGATAGGGGCAGTTCGTGGTGTCTTACTTGAAAATTCCCCCACAGAGTGGAATATTCAAGGCTCCCCCTTTAAACAAGGAGTCCATTCTGATTCTGAAGAAAGAGACCAGGGAACTCCAAATTGATTACAAAATTAGTTTAATAATCAAAATGGGATACTCACTTCACAAAGTGGGAAGTCTGTGGCAGCAGCCAGACAACATATTGAATTTCCTGCAAAAGCTGTCTCTCCCTATGGTAATTATAGAAATCAGAGAAAGGCAGGAGATATTATAGAGTAAGTTAGTGATGACTGAATGATGATTGAATGAATGGCACTGGATTCAGTTCCCAGATACCTGGGTTCCATATCAGTACTATTTTGACTGGAGTGCTGGACATATGAGGTCTTGTACTGCCTCTATCAGTATGTTTCCTTTTGGCTTACATTAAACATGGTTTACATTATTCATAATTTTCATTGATAGGGACTCCAGATCATTATTATTATTATTATTATTATTATTATTATTATTATTATTACTATGGTTTTTACAAAAGAAAATTTTGTTAGGAAGATCATGTTATTCATGGTTTTTATTCCAAGAAACTTTTGCTAGAAAATCCACAGTATTCATGACTTTTATTATGTAAGGGGTCCATATTATGTCTTTCACCAGTAGGGATCCTACATGTTGCTTGGTCAGACTAACATTTTAAGAATATCATTTTAGCAGCTGAAAAAAGAATGGGATGGAAAAGGGGAGAGTCTTGCAGTAGGTAGATCTACAAGAAGGCTATTCAATAGTCTTGGAGTGAGAAGATGCACCAGGGTGGTGACAGTGTCAGAGAAGAGAAGTATCTGAGAGATGTTAACAAAGACAGCAAAATTGATATGGGAATGGTGACAGATAGTGAGGAGATAGATGATACAGTTTGGGTTGTGAGCCTGAAGAACTGGGAAGATAGTGATGCCCTTTATAATAATAGAAAATTTGGGCATATAGTAAGCATGTAATAAGTTTTTAATTGACTGATTGACATGGGTCACTAGGATTGGATAGAAAAGCTTACTTAACTCTGTGGATGTCTGATAGAGTATGCTTTAGCCAGAGCAGACAGAAGGGATGGCAAATACTGTCTTTGCAAATATAAGCAAACAAATCCTTTTAAACCATTCCTCTTCCCCTGAAACTTAGAACAATTTTTAAAAACCTTTCTTCTCTGCTCAAAAACATTTTTTCCCTTAATTGACCTTGTTCTTCTGGCCTCACACTCTGCTGTGAAGTTCAGGGGCTAATGACTAGAGGCACATTCTTTTAAAATTTAAATTTTAGCATTTTTCTTCTTCACTGTCTGTTCCAAACAGAAACTCAGAATCATATACTATGGGTGAGCCATGAAAAGCAAAGTAGCCATAGGATTCAAAATGGTATAAATAATTTCTATTTTAATTTTTCCCAAACCTAGCTATAGCTAGATGGAATTCCTACAAAGAAGGGAAAGGGAGGAATTTTGAAGAGGATAGTTCAGTTGACTGTGCCAGAAACAGATGTATCAAGCAGAAACAAAATATGAACATGTTAGGCAACACTGCTGAGGCAGGCCAGTACTATAAGGAAACTGGTTTATGGGTCTTGTTTTCTTTGCTCTGCCATACTGAGTCCACTCTCCCCATATTTCTTCCATATTTTCTTCTTCCATTTGAATCATAATTTCAAGGAAGAGGTCAAAGGGGGATAGAGTGGGAAGTGGAGGATGGAAACACAAGGTTTCCAAGGAAAGCAGTGGGGTGGTGGTGGGGCATTGTGGATTCTGTAGTGAAGAGTCCCTAGAAAGATGAGAAATTTCTCCCAATGACAACAGCTTATTGGGCTGCCCCAGAGTCATGGGAGGTTGCCTATAGTTCTGAATATTAGGGTGCTCCTGAGAACAACTCATATATACTTCTATGATTGATAGAACTAAAAGCTCACTTGATAATCCATCTCCTTGATTTAGCACTAGCTATCTGCTTTGTCTGAAATGATTTTCCTCCTTACCTATGCCTACCTTTTGGATTCCTTAATTTCCTTTAAGACTCAGCTACATTCTCTCTTCTGTATGAACCCTCTCTTAATCACTGCTACCCCATTCACCTAACTGATAAGGTGCTCTCAATCAAAGTTACCTCATGTTAATTTTGCATATAATCTATATGCACTTATTTATACATATCTTGTCCATTAGAATATAATCTCTTTGAGGGCAGGACCTGTTTCACTTTTGTTTCTGTATCACCAGAGTACAGCACAGTGCTTTTCACACAGTAAGTGACTTAATAAAGGCTAAAACATCTCTGTATTTCCCTCACAAAGTTGAATAGCTTGTAACCTTCAGAGTAGAAAATATCATGTATAGCTTCTAAGCACCTACTAGTTTATTATTCATACTTCAAGTGACAAGGAATTGCAGTCTTCCTAGCTGGGATCCTCAAGGAGACAAGTGTTAAAATATTTGGTGCCTAAAGTTGTCCCAGGGTGACATAGTGATTGTAGCTTTCTCCAGTATCACCCCCTGGGCCTCACACACTGCATTGAACACATTACCATAATGACCCTTATTTAAATCAAGGAGACTAATAATCAAATTGGAAACTACTGCTGAAGTAAGGGTGATGGGGAAATAGAGTCACACAGAGGGTAAGTTTACAGGGTAGAGAAGGGTGGAGGATTGCCTCTTTCCTTCATGCCCAACACACTTGCTTAAATCTGACAGTCAAAATATCTAGATGAATTGTAATCAATGTGGTCATTGATTTGGATGCTCTGCAAGACTGACATAAAATAAAAAAAGCTAGGTAGCACAGTGAAGAAAGTGCTGGGCCTCTAGTCAGGAAGTCTCATTTTCTTGAGCTCAAATATGGTCCAGACAATGGTACTTGACCCTGTTTTCTTCAATTTCTTCATCTGTAAAATGAGCTGGAAAAGTAAATGGCAAACCACTCCAGTATCTTTGCCAAGAAAGTTCTAAATGGGGTCATAGTGAGTCTGATATGACTGAACAGCAACAATAAATAAAAAAAAAAAACACAGACACACATTATAGCCATGACAACTTTAGTTCAGACATAGTAAAAATAGGTTCAATCCACACAATATAGCTAGGTCAATTTTAGTCAAGGAAAGGACAAAATGGGTGGCAATTCCTCATGTAGAATTCCCAATCCCAATTAGTTAAACCAATTCAAAACTTGAAAAAAAAAAACCCTGATTTGTCAATGCCTAAATGTTACTTTGCATGGTGCTGCATTTGGTGTAAGAATTCATAGATCTAAGATTCCATCTGAATGGCCACCAGGGAATTATCAATTCCCTGCCCCTCCACTCCCCTCCACTATCACTATCCCACAAAGATTTTAAGATCTTCTGCTGATGCCAAGTTTTGCTGGAAAGAAAAATCTTGCCATTGGTGGAATCAACACAATTTTCTTTTTTTTTATTCTCTTTTTAAGAAAAAAAATCATCAGAAATTTTCACAGTCAAAATGTGGTTGATAATATGGTATTTTTAATAAAGGGGGAGATTCTTACACAAGGAATTTCTTTCTCAGTTATTCTGATGAATTTTCACATCCTTAACTCACAAAAAAGAGCCTGCCTTGCCTAAGAGGAGTAAATGCTGTCATATAGGTGGTTCTTTGCCCTTCATTTTTGAAGAGGATCAGGAAGAATCATGACATGCAAGTAAATTGAATTTAAGTGGGAGGGTGCCATGCAAAGTCACCAAGCTTCACTTTCTCCTCTGGAGTATCTGAGTCCAGTGGACAGGTATGGATTGGGATGATAGAATGGCCCTGGATCCAATGGCTTTTTTAGGTTCAAGTTTTTAACAGGTCTCAGTTTAACTGAGGTAATGCCCATTCATTGATTAAGGCAGAGAAGAAAGAAATGGAGCAAAGAATAGTCTCTTTTGTGTAGTAAGGAAGAAAATAAATCTGAGAGGGGAAGACCCTCTGGATTTCTGGTCAGAACAGACATAACTGCTATGTATTCATCTCTGAGTCCATCAAAGCCCAAACAATGATCAAGTGGAGTTGGCCTGAAACCTACTGTTGACCAGTTGATGAGAACCAGAGTGATTTGGGGCATGTACACCCCAAGATTTCTTGCCAGGTTTGGGAAGATGTCAAAATTTACATTCCTATGGGTGAGCACTTGCAGGTAAGGGTAGGATTACCTATGTGGACAAAAGAAAGGGAAAAGAAAGGAAAAGAAAGGAAAGGAAGAAAGAAAAGAAGAAAAGAATTTTAAAAAGGAGCTGTGTTGCCCAAATGGCCAGCAATAGGGCAGGTCCAACTACTCACAAAACTTGTTGTTTGTCCTTTTTTCTTGAAGAGGACCATGACATCAGGAAACTATGCCATGACATGTAAGTGAATTCTCTTATTTGCCTTAATCATTGAATGGGTTTAACTTCGATCAAATTGAGAGCCTGTTAAAGAATTGTTTAAAATGACCAAATTTCAAAACTATCTTTACATCAATTTGGAAAAAAATAAATAGATGAATTAAAATAAATTGACCAATTTCTCCGACTGAATCCAAGCCTACCTCTAATAATCCTGATCCTTAATCTGGTCACTGCACTCAGATGACTCCAGAGGAGAAAATGAGGCTGATGACTTTGTACAAGCCCTCAATTAAATGTTAACATTGTTAAAGGAAAAGTTGTTTCCCAACCCTATTCTATCTTGGGACTTGAAAAGTTTTGCCATTAATCAAATTTTTATTTCCTGAGGTTAAGTTGAACACCTCCAAGTGAGCTAGTACTTTGTTCTAGTTTTTTTTTAAACAATCTTTATTTGCATCTAGATTTTAATGTCTCCAAGGATGACAGGGAGTGGAGGGAGCGAATAAGTATATTTACAATAAATATCTGAACTGGAGAGGGTTGGGGGTGTCTAGCTAAAATAGAGCCATAGAAAGATAGAGCTCCCTAATAATCCTAAAAACCTCCTTTAACATGAGAACAGGTCTGCCCTATAAGCCAATCCAAGCAACCTCTCAATATGGCCCACATGCTTTAAAAAGAGTTATTTAGCAATGGAGCCAAGATTCACCAACTTACACACAATCAGAAGACAAAGACTTCTTAGGAAGGATAGGGAGAGTCAGGGAACAGAACACGTCACCAAGGTGCTAGGCATAGCCACTGCTCAGAAACAGAACAAGATGTATGCAGAACCATATCATACCATGCCATACCATCACATGCCTTAGGATAGTTTGCCTAAAGGAAGCCAAAGTCCCAAAGAGAGAAAGTGATGAGCACCAGGTTATATATTAGTTAAGGGGAGAGAGTTTGCAGGTTATAATCCAGTAGAAATCAAAAAGAGTAGTGGAATCCAGCCCAGCTATCTCTACTCTGTTCATAGTCTCACCTGGGGAAAGGAAATTAAGAATTAGTCACTGGGGTCTCCTGCCCCATCTCCAACTGTACATGGAATGGATTCTGGCAAGAGGAGAATGACAGGAGAACTCTTCATACTATTCAAGGAAGTCAGGGCTACAGCAATGAGACAAACAATGTTCCCCCCGCATGGACCCAGAAGGAGAAAAGGCACTTGGCCATTGAAAGTTTCCCTAGAATGACTGATTGGATCCTGGGAATAAGAAAAAGACCTTGTCCATGGATAAAACAAGCAGTTGTTCCTACACTAAAGTCAGGTTAGATATCAGGGCTGTAGCCCATATGGGAATTGGGAATGCACAGTATGACTGGAGCCCCAAGACATCTCCCCCAGGACCAGACAATGATTCAAAGTCAACCAGGAACATTCTTTTTTTCACAGCACTGAAAACTTGACCTGAGGCAGAAGCTATAGGAGCTCTATTAGATGATCTGAAGAGTCCAGGAATCCATTTCCATTGCTTAAGACTAAAGTGGCACTGCCGAAATTTTGTTCATTGGAGAGGGATGCTTTATAGCGGTACCCCATGTACTATGCTCTGATGGCAAGATTAAGTAATTGGATTTAGATGCACAAGGCACCACAGGGCCTTCAGCAAAATAGGGGATGGTGACACCCATGGACAAGCAAAGAGAAGGTTGGCCAGAGCCAGGCAAAGCATCCTCAGGGCCAGCCCCAGCCTCAGCCCAGGTCTCTGGAAGGCTGAGGCCAGGAGTAGGGTTGAACGGTTCTATTGACTGCTACTGCTACTGCTGTGAACAGCTCTTGGTAGGAAGGGATACAGTGACCACAGGACAAAAACCACAGGCTGCCATATCCAAGTCCTCACCTGGTGCAGTAGGCATCAGGGGGTGGGTGCCCAGACAGGCTAGGATTCAAGGGATGGCAATTCACTGCAATGTTGGTAATGAAAAGGGGTAGATTCACTTTGCCAGTACCTTCAGGGAGACTAGATATAGTAGACAATGAGGAAGAAGAGGCTACAATCAGGCAAACTTGACTATGGCAGAGCTGGCCCCAGGATCTGTTCCTGCCTCCCAGCTTGCCTCCAGGACTTCACCAAACTTCTGCAACTGTCTGAAGATCATAGGTCCAGTGTGTGGTCATGCAGGATCCTAGAAAAGGCTGGCCACCACAAGCCCTGTTTCCTTGCCAGACTGATTGTCAATATATACTTGGAGCTGGACAACTGACCCATAATGTAGCTCCTGAGCAATGACGATAACACTGCCATACTTCATCAACTTGTAAGAGAACTTCTTGGAAGCTGTGGCCTCATTGGGTCTCTGAGGCTGTTGAGGTTCAAGGGACTGATGGCGTAGAAGATGCAGCTGCACTTGTGGTTCTTGGAGAAAGAGGGTTGTCGATCATAGCCTGCACCTGGTGCATAATCTTCCCCAAAGGGCCCCTCAATGGATGTGGGTGCTGTAATTAGTAACAGGAACTGGAAAGGAAAGGTATGCTATCCTAAAGACAACTTTCCTTTGTCAGCCAAGAACAATGTGCTTCTTTCACTCTCCACCAAGTATCATTGTCCTTGATGGGCACTCTGCAGGAGTCTATGCAGGTCACCCTGATGGCTAGGTCGGACTGTGTAGCACCCAGGTGCTCGTTCACAGTCCAGTCAGTTGAAGTAGATCTCAAAGAGTTGGAGCTTCCCACATTCCCTGCCTGCCTTGGGACCAGGGATCTGGGGACACTGACCCCATGCTCAGGCCCTGACCTAAGTTAGAAGTTCTTTATGGAAGAACTAATTTTTGGAAGAACAGTCAACTTTGAAACAAGGAGGAAATGATAAAAGTTCAGCTGCCTTCAAAGGAATTAATCTATGTAGATGGGGGAGGGAGCATTCCAGCAAAGACAAAGAGAAAATACAATAGAATAAAATCATGAATAAGTGGCAAAAGGAGAAGACTCAGATAAAGGACAAGAGAAGGTGAATTTTGGTTAGACTTTCTCTCCCCTCCCTCCCTCATCTGCCCCTTTTGAACAGTGTAATTTATGGTTAAGAAAAATGGATCTGCCATATTTAGAAAAGCTAGCTGAGTTCTCAAGCAAATAAGTTCCCCAAGGATAAAAATTTCACCCACAAGAGTAAAGAAATAAAGGCATACTACAATCAGTCCATTCCTTTCTTTTTTAATATTATCATATAATGAGAAATATAGAGCAGGCAAAATGTATTAAAATACAGAATAAATCACAAAATCATTTCTATAGGTGTGAAAATTTCCCATATACCTGCTGAAGAGACCCTTAAAAATCTTTTTAGAAAGTAAAAATTCAATGAATGTTTAGTAAGTACATCCTGAGTAACTTCGGGCAAGTCACTTAATTTCCTAAGGTCTCTATTTCCTCATTTGTAAAATGAAGAGATTGCTCTATATGACCTTTGAAGTTATTTTCCTTTTTTTCTTCTCTTGATCCTACAATGTAGTCCAGCACTTCAGGTGATGAAAAACAAGATGAAAGAAATGACCATAGGCTCAGTTCCTTAAGAGATAATTGGACTTGTAAAACAAACCAACTAAATGCTGCTCAGATGATTTTTACATGGATGCTCTTAGAATAAATAGGGATATTATGCCAAACTCACTTTGTGTATATTCACTGGAAAAAAATCAACCACCATAGTACTAGTTTAATTGATGTTTATTTTTCTTTTTTTCAATTTTATGAGCTTTTGTTCTCCATCAAACCCTATTTCCTGAAGAGATATTTGTGAAAGACTTATAGAAATAGGTGATGGTAGATAAGAACAATTTGGAGAGAAAGAGAAAGTCACTGCCCCCCATACACACACATTCTTTTTTATATTGCAGATTTGTTTCATTTTTAAAACAAGTATTTACATAACAGTATGATAAAAAAATTCACATAAAACTACAAATCTATCATGTACAACTTACTATTTCCTCCAAATATGTCATTATGTATATTTCTTATACACATATATATGCGTATGCTCACATATACATACATATATATGAATATAATTTAAAATTATTCTGTACATACTACTATTTAGCAGTTCTTTGGGTGTAGAAAATATCTTTCTTCATATGTCCTTTATTTTTAATTTGTGCATTTTATAATAGTTGAAATTTCCTAGTTGCTCAAAGTCATTCTTAAAACAATATTCTCTTAGTTATGTTCATTTCACTCCTCTTCATTTCATGTAAGTCTTTCCATGCCCTTCTAAGATCATTGAACTTATTTCTTATAGCATGGTAGTATTCCATCACAACTAAATGCTACACATCATTCAGCCATTTTCAGGACTAAGTATGGTACTGTCATGTCCATGTTTTAGGTGGACTCCATTGCTCTAAGCAGTTATCATCTGAGGAGAAGTCAACTTTAGTGAGAATTTCTAGGCCCCCAAATTATTCTATACATTCAGTCACCTCAAGAACTTAATCCTTTCTGTTCCTGGGCATCCTTATTGGGGAATCTGCTGGTATGATTGGAAATAGTGCTGGTCCACTATTTCTGATAGTCCTCAGGCAAAATTCACTTTACTCCCTGACCATTTTAACAGCTAACATGTCAGCTATTATAGTCTCAGTGTCTTTCCAGTTTTGAAACCATAATGAAATCCATCCACACTGGAAAGTGAGAACAGATGCATTAACCTACACAACTATGATTTCACTAACCACTCCCTTAACTTTCCAAACATTTCCCTGACCTCCACACTTCTACAGAAGTTACCTTACCCTATTAGATTGTTAATTTAGGTAATACCCTTGTTTTTATTTTTGTGAAGGCTTCCCAGAAAACCCTGGAATCTCAATAAAAATCTCCCTTTTTTAAAAGTAAGTCAAGATAGAATAGTGTCACAGAATCAATTTGACCTTTTGTCTTACTATTTCAGAGAACATATTAATGTTTCCTTTTTATCAAAGTTTATAAGCTTGGAGACTCCCAACTAGAGATTTTTTTCTCTTCTCTAATCAGTGATCAAAGACTTATTGACAAACTATCATACAAGTGAGGTAGGCTTCTGCTAGCAGCAGTTCATTCTCCTCAACTCCACCTCTACATTGAACTCACTTGCAAACAACTTATCTACAAGATTTGAAGCTTTGAACATGCTGTTTTATATGATGAAGAGTATCAAATCAAATTAAAAGAATTATAAAAACAGAATCAAGAACGCTTGTAGGTAGATTCCAGTCAAATGTGAGAGAGAGAATAAGGAAATAGAGGAGAAAGGATAACAAGAAAGCCACTTTTAGCAGATATTAAGAGGGATGCTTCTGCAGTGTTTCCTGCAAAGGTGGAAGCTGATAGACTTTCATGCTCAGTTCCTTTTCTTAGTTGATTGCTATGAAAAGTTTGACCTCAACTACTATATCTGTGGCACTGCTCCCATTTCTAATTTCCTCTGCCCTCTGAACTATTGTGACTGCATGTCTGGTTGATGCATCTATCTTGCACATAGCATACATTATACATATATATATATATATATATATATATATGTATTCATAGTTGTATAATGCATATGTATAAAAATCCACACATATATGTATATGTGTATTCTATACACATTCCCTGTTAGATTGTGAGCTCCTTTGGAGTAGGGCCTGTCCTTAGTACTTAACATGGACTTTGGTACATAAGAGGTGCTTAATACATGTTTATTGACTGAGTGGTGAAGTGGAAGATATTTTAGATTTAGAATTGGAAACCTGATCTCATAGTCTAACATATTACCTGTCCCATGCTATAAATCACCATTATTTAGAGAAATGTGAATAAAAACAAGACAGAGGTACCACCTCACACCTATCAGACTGGCTGTGACAAAAAAGAAAATGATGAATGTTGTAGGGAATGTGGGAAAACTAATGCATTATTAGTGTAGTTGTGAAGTGATCCAACCATTCTGGAGGAAATCAAGTAGAGAATGGCTGAATAACATGGTATGTGATTATAATGGAATACTATTGTGCTATAAGTAATGATGATTAGGATGATTTAAGAAAAACCTGGAAAATTTTACATGAACTAAAGCAAAGTAAAGGGAGCAGAACCAGCAGAGCATTGAATACAACAACAGCAATGTTGGGTAATGATGAAAATATAGCTAGAAGAGAAGAAATCTGAAATCATGGACAATGACATAAGATTTTTCCCTTGCAGGAATTATCAGTCAGCTAAGAATATGAATAGCATCAGCTGTTGGAATTTCTGTCTTTTCCTAAATCCACATGGATCCTGATTCTGTCCCTTCTGCTATGAGTCTGAAGTCTAAATTTTCTTCAGTTTTTTTAAAGATTTTTTTAGGGTTTTTTTTTTTTGCAAGGCAAATGGGGTTAAGTGGCTTGCCCAAGGCCACACAGCTAGGTAATTAGTAAGTGTTTGAGACCAGATTTGAACCCAGGTACTCCTAACTCCAGGGCAGGTGCTTTATCCACTGCACCACCTAGCTGCCCCTTTTCTTCAGTTTTTGAATCTTTACCTGATAATTAGTCTTTTTTTTCTTTGAATAGTATTTTATTTTCCCCCAATTACATGAAAAAACAATTTTAACATTTGTTTATTTTTATTTTGAGTTTCAAATTCATTCTCCCACACCCCTCTTCTTTCCCAGAGATGGTAATCAATTTGTTATAGATTATATATGTAAACAAGTAGCCCATATTTCAATTTGTTAAAGGGTATATATGTAATCCTGTAGACCATATTTCAATATTAGTCTTGTCATGAAATAAAATAGACCAAAAAAGTTTCCAAAAAATTAAAAAGTGGGAAAATAGTATGATTCAATCTGTAATCAGACTCCATCAGTTCTTTTTCTGGACATGGAAAATATTTTTCATCATGAGTCCTATTGGAATTGTCTTGGAGAATTGTATTGCTAAAAATAGCTAAGTCATGGGGCAGCTAGATGGGAGTCAGGAGGACTTGAGTTCAAATCTGAACTCAGACACTTAATAATTGTCAAGGTGTGTGACCCTGAGCAAGTCACTTAACCCCCATTGCCTAAAATTTTAAAAAGAATAGCTAAGTCATCCAGTTGATCATTATATGACATTGCTGTTGCTGTATACAATGTTTCTGCTGTTTCTGCTCCCTTTATTTTGCTTTAGTTCATGTAAAACTTTCCAGATTTTTCTTAAATTATCCTAATCATCATTACTTAACCACAATAGTATTTCATTACAATTATATACACCATAAGTTATTCAGCCATTGTCTACTTGATGAACATCCTCTCAGTTTCCAGAATGGTTGTATCACTTCACAACTCCACCAACAATGCATTGCTTTTCCCTACAACATTTATCATTTTATTTTGTGTCATATTAGCCAATCTGATAGGTGTGAAGTGGTACCTCTATCTTGTTTTTATTCATATTTCTATAGCATTTTTATTACTTTTATGTGATAATTTTGATTTCTTCTTCTGAAAATTGTCTATTCATATCCATTAACTATTTATCATTTGGCAAATGACTTGAATTCTTACAAATTTTACTCAATTTTCTAGTAATTTGATCAATGAGATATTAGAGATGGCTTCTCTAAAGTGTCCCCAGTTTTTATTTTCCTTCTAATTTCCCTTACAATTGTTTTGTTTGTGCAAACCTTTTTTATATAATATAATCAAAATTTCTCATTTATATTTTGTAATGCTATTTCTTGTGTTCATTAATTCTTCCCTTTCCAAATATCTGACAGGTATAACTATTCCATGCTCCTCTAATTTGCTTTATGGCATCAACCTTTATGTCTAAATCATATACCTAATTTGACTTGGTATAAGCGAAACATTAGTCTATATCTAGTTTCTGCCATAATGTTTTTTAGCTTTCGAGCAGTCTTTGTTACTCTGGTCATTTGCTACTGTGTATTTGTGAGAGAATCAGTGTGAGAATGCCCATTTCTACATCTATCACGTTGAATAGGATCAGGATAGTGGCTACCAATGCCACCTGGTGGCTAAATTTATAGCACAGTCAAAAAAAAGAAAATTTTTATTAGTCTTACTTTTGGAATCATATTGGTCCATAAATGTTAACTTCCCCTGCTAAATGACCAAAACCATTCCATTAACACTTTGAAATTTTTCTTGTTTCCTTTTCCCTTTTAAATATTCATAATTTTCTCATTCTTTTTCTTCCTTCCTAACTTATTTTTTTTTTGCCTTTATTACCTAGACTACCACAATAGTTTTCTTAAGTGATCTTCCTATCACAGGTCTTCTTTTTCACTTTTTATTTATCTTCTCCACTACTGCCAAACTACTAGAATATATAAAAAGTTTGAGATGACAGATACAGTGATAGTTCCTTTACTAACTTAGAGAGTAACACAAGGTTTAGCAGCTAAATCCAAAGAACTTCCCTAAGGCTCACAGAAGCTAAATAACATATCTGATAAGTCACACAGCATCAGTGATAAAATTTGCACCCCAGCTTTCCTGATCCCAAATTCCAGCAGTCTATCCAGCATATCATGCTGTCTCCAATCTATTGCTAGAATAATTTCCCTAAAATACTATTCTGTGATTAAGCACTTTCCTACTCAAAAACTTTGAATGCTTTCCTTTAACTATAAGATAATAATAATAATAATAATAATAATAATAATAATAATAATTTACATTTATATAGCTTTTGGCTTTTCAAGGCACTTTATTGATATTATCTCAAGCATGCATCACAAATCAACAAAATATTGGGCAAGTGATTAAAGCAACATCTGTAGGCATTAGTTATTGTTCAATTGTTTGATTGTGTCCAACTCTTCTTGACTGTATGGACTATAGCATCCAGTACTATCCATGGAATTTTCTTAGCAAGGATACTAGAATGGTTTGCCATTTCCTTCTCCGGGGAATTAAGACAAATGTGACAAACAAAATTAAGGTTAAGTGACTTATCCAAATCACACAGCTAGTAAGTGTCTGAGGCTGAATTTGAACTCAGGACTGTCTGACTCCACACCCAGCATTCTAACCAATGAGATGCCTAACTGCCTCGTGTAGGCATTATTACTACTTTATTTTGCCCATAAGAAATCCAAAACTCCAAAAGGTCAATTGATTTGCCCCAAATCTCCTAACTAATAATGTCAAAATTGATTTTCAAGTTCAAATTCTCTCTTTTCTACACTCCAATCAATATAATCTCTCCTTTCTTGGTCAGTCAGTCAATAAACATTTGTTAAGCCTTTACTATGTTGTAGGTTCTATGCTGTCAGGGATGTAAGAAGAGGTAAAAGTCAGCCCCGCCTTTCAAGGAGTTCATGATCTAATGGGCAAGGCAAATGTATACAATATATACATATAGTAGCGGCTAGGTGGATCAGTGGATAGAGCACTGACCCTGGAGTCAGGAGGACCTGAGTTCAAATCCGACCCCCAACACTTAATAATTACCTAGCTGTGTGGCCTTGGGCAAGCCACTTAATCCCATTGCCTTGCAAAAAAAAAAAACTAGAATATACAATATATACATATAATGAAGTAAACGAATGTAGACAAATAAGCTATCTACATTCTAAAGTAGTTACTGCCATTATCAATCAATTTAGCAACTACAAGACAGAAGGTGGGGATGGTAATTTGCCAAGATCATTTTTGTCTTCTTGTTTTATTCTGAGTCACTTTTTTGGGAGGACACTGATGACCTGACAATGTAGAGAACATGATGAGCAGTAATGTGGGGGCAGGGAGGATTGCTAGAGGAGATTGGGGGCATTTATCTTGGAGAGAGGAAGACTTAGGGGTCTTCAAATATTATCTTCAAATATTTGAAAGATGATTGTGTGGGATCCATCAATCAAGAAAAATTTATTAAGTTCCTACAAAGTGGCAGACATTGTGCTGGTTTGGAAGATACAAATTACAGATGTGAAACTTATTGCCTATATTTTGCCACAGCAGGGGAGGGAATAAAACCAGTTCACTTAAAAGCAGGCTACTCCTGCCCTTCTACCCAAATACATGGCTATGATGGTCATGTGCGTAGGTATAAAAAGTGGGACCATCCTTCAAGTCTTTTGAAGGAAATGACACTGGAGCTAAAGGTAGATTTGAGTAGCAAGAAACAAGTAGGGACAGTTTGTGCTCATCATAGAGATGAGAGACAGAATGTTGTGTATAAAGTGAATTAGACTAGGAGGGCAGGTAGGGGGTACAGTAGAAAGAATGTCCAGCCTGGAGTCAGGAAAATTCATCTTCATGAGTTCAAATCTAGTCTGTGTGACCCTGGACAAGACACTTAACCCTGTTTGCCTCAGTTTCTTCTCTGTGATTGAGCTGGAGAAGGAAATAGCAAACCAATCTAGTATCTCTGCCAAAAAAAAAAGGAAACAGCACAAATGGAGTCATGAAGTCTTAGACATAACAGAAAAAACCACTACACAACTAATAGTGTGTATAATTAGCAGAAAAATATGCTAGAGGCAGATTGTTAATGATTTTCAATGCAAATAGAGGACTTTGTGTTTTATTTTCAGAGAAAGTAGGAGCAACTAAATCTTTTCAAGCAGAGGAAAGACATGGTCAAATCTGGACCTTAGGAATGTCAATTTAGCATTTGTGTGGAAGATGGATTAGAGAGGGGGGAAAAAACTCAATATAGAGTGATTAATTAGGAAGTTATTTCAATATTCAAATGAGAAGTGGTCAAGCTTGTGGTGTGAGGATAGAGAAAAGGACAGATACAAATTATATTTCAGAGTCAAAATAGAAAAAAACAACAGATTTGATATGAGCTTGAAGAATTAATGGAGAACTTCTAGATTTCAAACTGGGATGACTATAAATGATGGTGATAACCTTGACAGAAATAAGGATGTTATTTATGGGTTTAGAGGGAAGGATAATGTAGGAAAGTGATTAGATTTTTATCTATGCCATCTGGATAGATGGTGCAAAGTGGCAGATTTAGGTTTGAAATCAGTTTTTAAAAAATCCCTATCATTTAGAATTATCCAAAAGCAAAATGGATCTTGGGAGGTGTTGAGTTGTTCTTATTATTGGGAAAGGAGGAAAGGTCCTTAAGTAGGACCATTTGTTATAGAATTTATTCTTACTCAGAAACAGGTTACATTAGCTGATTTCTGAGATCTCAACATACTACTAAGCACATAGTTAATTATCAAAAATAATTTATTGACAGACTGACTACTTCTCCCCTTTGGGGGCTCCACCTAGCTCTATAACTCCCAACCCTTCTGCTATGGTTCAGCATTGAGTCTCTCCTAAAATAATCTCATAATTCTTTTCGAATATAATTTTTGGAATGATTTCATCTAATTAGTGATCCATTTTGGTCCTAGGCAGTTCCTCTCTGGCTCCAATTTGCCTAGCTAAATTCGGAAATCATAATCCTTAAAAACATTCCAATGAACGGATAAGAAAAGGGATTCTTTTGCCCCAGATCCTTGGGCATAATCATCACCTATTTTATTCCTTATGAATCTTTCACTAGAGCAAACTCAGGGCAGGTTTCAAATGTAGTTCTTGATTTCAAACTTGCCCAGCCTGCAGAACTCTAGACTGACCCTGGGTCCCTCTTTCTTTGTGCCTCTGTTTTCCTGCTCAAAAGAGGCAGAAATTCTAATGATCAAATCTTTATAAAAACAAAACAAACAAAATGTTTAAATAAGGGGACTGAAACCAAAATTGTTTGTCTCTCTCTTTACTGCTCTGGAGCTGATGAATTGAAATCAAAGAATGGATTGAAGTGCTTGTTATTGCCTTTTTATTTCCCAATCTGCTCGATTTCATTGCCAACCCAGTGGATAGATAGCTTTGAATGTGACAGATATGTAAGCCTGAGAATAGTCTCCTTTTGTGTCTATGGGGGCGGGTGAATAAAAATGCCCTGCTGTGTAATCCTCATCCATCTGAATTCCAGAGAATGAATCTGATAGGCAAGTTAAGTATTTTCACTGGAACACTCACCATACATGGATAAGACTTAAGAAATGAGGCAGATTGTGTCCTTCTTGGCTATAACTAAAAGCTTTCCCCCAGGAGGACATATTGTCTTTCAGGACATCTTATCATACTAATAAAAAGCATTTATGTAGCACCCTGACGTTTTCAAAGTACTTTACAAATAATAAAATATAACATTTATATAGTACTTATTATCTGCCAGGCACTGTCCTAATTGCTTTATGGTTTTATTTCATTTGATACAATAACACAGTAGAGAAGTATTATTATTATTATTATTATTGTTATCTTCTTTTTACAGATGAGGAAACTGAGGTAGGCAGATGCTAAGTGACTTGTCCAGGGTTACATAACCAGGAAGGATCTGAGCAAAAATTTGAACTCTGGTCTTCCTGACTCCAGGGTCAGTTCTCTGTGCCTTATGCCACCACCTAGCTGCTTCTTCTATTCTTTTATTTACAGTTTAAGTTTTAGGGATTTGATTGAATATTTGGGAGAAGGAAATGGTAAACCACTATAATATCTTTGCTAAGAAAGTTCCAAATAGGGTCACAAAGATTCAGATATGACTGAAATGGATGAATAATAAATTAAATAAATAACAAATTAACAAAAATAACAAAAAAAATAACAATTTAAATAAGTAATAAAATTTTGTTTTTGTAGTATATCCTTTGCTAGAATTTCAGTTACTTATTTTAATTCAATACAGGCCCTCTAAGGCTAATACTCTGCCATGTCATATATAGTTTGTATAAGGGCTTTCTACATTTTGAATGTTGGGGTAGGGGAAGGACTTGAGAAAAAATTTTAATGTCTACAAAATGTTCCAAGTGGGAATTCTTAAATATTTACTCATCGAACACATTTAATCAAAGTCATTTTTTGAAGGAATGTAACAAAACTATAATTTCACCCCTATAGGCAGAGGTATGCTAGAACCAAGTTACAGTATCTCAGGAGAGCTGGTTGTTAAATTTTCAGTGTGAACAATTACACCTCAGACATTGAAAAATAACAAATCAAGGATTGATTTATTATTTAATTTCTGTCTAGACTGAAAAGAGTGATGGAAGTAGTGTTGCAGATTAAACTTAAAAGTGTAATGAGGGGGCGACTAGGTGGAGCAGTGGATAGAGCACCAGCTCTGGAGTCAGGAGTACCTGAGTTCAAATCCGACCTCAGACACTTAATAATTACCTAGCTGTGTGGCCTTGGGCAAGCCACTTAACCCTATTGCCTTGCAAAAACTAAAAAGAAAAGTGTATTGAGGAGTTGTGAATGGATCCAACCTTTCTGGAGAGCAATATGGGATTATGACCAAAGAACAATAAAACCATTCATACCCTTTGATCCAGCAATTCCAATTTTAGGACTATATCTAGAAGAAATTGTAAAAAATGGGAAAAGTTCTACATGTTCCAAAATATTCATAGCAGCTCTTTCTGTAGTGGCAAAGAATTGGAAATTGAAGGGATGCCCATCAATAGGGTAATAACTAAACAAGTTATTGTAAATGAATACTATGAAATATTATTGTTCTATAAGAAACCATAAATGGTCGAATTCTAGAGAAGCTTGGAATGACTTAATGGATCTGATGGTGAGCAAAGGGAGTAGAGCCAAGAAAACAATGTATACATCAACAACATAAGTATGAGATGAACAACCTTGATGGAAGCAACTCCTATCGACAGTCCAGAGAGCCAGGACAACTGTGTTTCACTGGTAAAGATCTATATTATCCCCAACCAGAGGAAGAAAAACAAAACACAAAGCAAATAAACACCCCTGCCAAATCTGATGAACATTTTATAAAAAAATTATCTCTTATGCATCTCTTTCCCTTGCTTCTAATTCCTCATGCCAAAAATTACTAATTTGTAAATATGTTTAATACAGTGTGTAGGTAAAATGTTAACCTGACTGTTCCCTACTGAGGGGAGGGGGTGGTAAGGAATGGTAGAGGGAAATTTTGTAACTTGGAATTATGCATGTACAAATGTATGAAAATTTTAAAAAATAAATTAAAAAAAACAAACCCAAACTTCCAAATTCTTAAAAAAAGTGTATTGAGTACACCCCTCCCCCATATCAGAGAATTAACTGTTAAACATTTTCCAAAATAGTCCTATCTAAACTACAGTGAGGAGAGTCTAACAGGAGAGAAGGGACAAGTAATGTTGTAAAGATGATACAGACTTCGGCAACAGATTTGATAAGGAAAGTGAAAGAAAGCAATCCAAGATGACTTCTAGATTGTGAGCCTGAGGAACTAGGAAAATGATATTGCCCTCTACATTAATTAAAATCATAAATAAAATCACAAAGGTAGGATGGGGTGGGAAAGATTAAGGGGAAAATAATGATTTCCATTTTGGATATATTGAGTTATGTCTACTGGATATCCAATGTCAGATGTCTGAAAAGTAGTTACAGATGTGAGATTGGAGGTCAGCAGGAAGTTTGAGGCAGGAAAGGTGGACTTGAGCATCATCAACATAGAGATGTTAATTAAATTTATGGAATCTCATGCCATCACCAAGTGAAGTGAAATAGAGAAAGAAAAGAAGAAGGTACAGGATAGACCTCTGAGGGACACAGAAGGCATTGATCTGGAGGAGGATTCAGAGAGGGAGCAGTGATTATACTTCAAAAGATGAGGTGAAATGGAACTGTCATACTATTCATTGAATCATAGATTTAGATTTGGGAAAAAAGGGCTATCAGCTACAATCCTTTCATTTTACAGATAAGAAAACTGAGCATCACATAACTAGTAAGGATCTAAATTGGGCTTTTAACCCATTTTTTTCCTAACTCCAAGTTTAGCAGTCTCATCAATACACCATGTTGCCTCTTATTCTGGACACAATATTTCAAAAAATGTCACCACAAATTGGATTGATTTTTTGGGAGCCATGACACACTTTGACTTTGAAGTTACCTGAAATCCCTCCTTTGTGGTCTAAAGGGAAATCTGAATGCACACTTGGCAGCAATATGATAGAAGGGAATTCTTGGCCAGGTACTTATTGTAATAGGTGGTCTCAGATTTTTGAGGTTGTGGTGTAATTCTGTGATTTGGGGTGTGGAAGTGAGGTGGGAGAATACTTGAATTGTAACTAATTTATAGTGCTGTTGTGCCAGGCACTTTATAATTATGATATCTTATGATGTTCATAATAATCTTGGTGGGGTGGCTGCTATTGTTATTTCTGTTTTACAAATGTGGAAAGTGAGGCATAGAACAATTAAGTGGCTTGCCAAGGATCACAGAGATAATATCTGAAGCTAAATTTGAACTTAGGTCTTCTTCAAGGTCTGGTCCTCAATCTACTACATCACCTTCCTTCCCAAGTTCCAATCTGTTATCTTATAGGTATAAGGAAGTACTGTTGAGGAAACTACCTCTTTCAATTCCAATTCAGTACCTATCCTGTACCTTATAGTTTTAGAGAATTGTCTGGATTCTTGAGCACTTAACTGAATTCCCTTAGGACCAGTCAATCAGGATATGTCAGAATCAAGTCATATCATAAAGCATTTATTAATTGCCTATTATTTTCTTGACCCTGTGCTAATGGCTGGGGATACAAAGGTAAAAAAAAAAGAATGTCACAAATGAGAAGACAAACAGGCAAATAAACATGTACAAACAAGATATATAGAAAATAAACTGTAGATAACATAGCAGGAAGGCTCTACGATTAAGAGACTGCTATGTTATCTACAGTTTATTTTCTATATATATATTTTTTCTATATATATTTTTATATATATATATTATTTTCTATATATATAACTATTTTTTGTTTGTTTGTTTTTGGCAAGGTAATGGGGTTATGACTTGCCCAAAGTCACACAACTAGATAATTATTAAGTGTCTGAGGTCAAATTTGAATTCAGATCCTCTGGACTCCAGGGCTAATGCTCTATCCACTGTACCACCTAGCTGCCCTTTTTTAATTCTGCCACATCGCCTCTTGAAGCAACTATGCCTTAATCCATTCCTTTCTTTATTCCATCTTATTTTTTAATTAGATTTAAAAATTTTATTGTATTCTGATTTTTAAACTATATTCCTTCCTCCTCACCCCTTTCTAGAAGAAGGTGACTATTTCACACACACACACACACACACACACACACACACACACACACACACGCACACCATTTATACCATTTGCATCTATATACATATATGTGTATGTATGTATTATGTAGGCATGTATATAAGATATATTGTACAAATTTTTAATATATTGTATAAAAAGCATATGGAAGCATAAAACCATAATAGGTTCATCTTATATTTCACACCCATTTCTCTTCCATTTTTTTCTAATACCATCTCACTCTGTTTCCTAAAACAACTATAATAGCCATCAGAGCAGGTAAGCAGAGGATCGACATAAAGGATTAATGGAAAAGTGATAAACATTGATAAATATTGAAAGTAATAAGTAAACCTTTCATAAATATGTTTCCTGTACCAGGAAGAAACAGTGAATTCCTGAAGAAAATCACATAAAGAAGAATTGGCTAGATCAAAGGAATATTCTCTGCAAATAGCTCATAGATAGAAATCTGTACTGGTATGAATAAAGAAACACCTAAATGTCTGTCTGGGTAAAGGGCATTATGTCTCTATAGAGCAAAGTCATTTCCTGAAGATGTAAAATCTGAATTGCTGATCAAATCTGTAAATATTAAGAATTGAAGACAAATAATGAGATTTAGCTAATTTTCCTCTTCCAATATCATAAATTCAAGAAGAATAAAACTAGGGGTGGCATGAGACAGTGGAAAGAATACTGGATTTAGGAACATAGAACCTGGGTTTGAATCTCTTCTATCCTACTTTGGGGAACGTGGTCACTCATTTCACCTTGCTCTAAATTGAAAGGTGAAACAACCAGTCACCAAAGGTCTGTTCTAGCTCTTACTACATTATCTTAATTTTGTGATCAAAGAGACTTATTTTTGAGACTATTTTGGTATAATTCAGCTAGATTAGTAAAATGGAGAAAAGCAAATGGACATTATGGATGAATAATAATCCAACCCCCCTGGAAGAAGAGTATGGACTCTTGTTTATCAAGTTGCCTTTAAGAAATCTTAATTTCCTTTTCATCTCATTCTATTGTTTAATTTTCTTATCATGCATTTGATTATTATGTATCATAATATAATTTAAGGATTTGATTGCTCAAGATATGGTAAAGCTTTTTTCAATGCTTTCCCTCTAAATCAACCTGACTAAGAATACAAACATTCATAGTAGGAAAAAAAAATGAGGAACAATTCTAAATTATATAAAAATCTCTCATACTTGTATAATGCATTAGGGTATCCAGAGTGCTATTACCAGAGTCATAATTAAAGGACTCAAATGAATTTGTGACCTCATCAATTTAAAAGTTCTCTATAATGGTGCAGAATGGAAATCATTCATACCAGCTTATCTGACTAAACTCTTTTATGTCCTCTAGTGAGTTTGCCATGGGGGCTTCACCCAAAGGGCCAGAGACTTTTCCCATTTTTTTTTTGACAGCAGGGAGGAATGAGGGGGAGTCCTCTGCCTATTTATCTTTCATCCCTTGTCTTTGCCCCATCATCAGCCTATATTCTCTTCCTGTTATCTAATCCCTAGATTACATATTTAATTTTTGTATTTAAAATTTTTTCATTTATTACACATTGCAGGCTGTTTACACCCACCAAGCATCTTTCCATTGATCTCTGTGCAATACTTTTTTTTAATTCTTAAGAGATTGTTGTATTCTATGTCTTGCTGCCATATCACAACACTAATAGAATATTGGGATTCAAAAGAGCAGCTTTTGCTTTCTTGGGAAACTTGGAGTTTTTAAATGAACTCTGCAATTTCCTGAAGACAATTCAACATACTCTCCTTCTCCTATTCAATAACAGGTTCAACTAAATATTATTCTATACTTACCTGTCCTAGATACATACTTTCACTTTGCAGCTCTATAGGTTATCCATCTAAATGCATATTATTATCTGAACAAGAGACATTTTTCATCCACTTGGTCTTTCCTGTGTGGATGCTTTGACCAAGTCCTTTGATGGTAGCTTTCTTTCAAGAATCTCTGAAATGTTCTGGAGTTTGAAACAATCAGCACAATTTCAATCACAACAGAAGCATTTAGCGAAACTTACTGAGGAATCTCTGTCTTCAATTTAGGCTTTATAGATTTCTTTCATTGCTGTGGCAAACACATTCTGTGAATGCATATCTCCCTGTTTATGCCTTCCTTAATGTTTATGAGCAGAAGATCAATGAATAGTGGAATTTTCCTTGTTAAATAAAAGATATTAAAAAGTCTTGGATAGATGGGAGACATCTTCTTGAAAAACAACTTAGACCACAGCAGTTTCCTATTCCACAGAAACTTTTTTTTTCAAAATCAACAAAACCATAAGTATAGTGGAAGTTTATTTTCTGTACATCTTTCAGTCACTTGTTAAAAGTATAGAATGAACAATTTTGTGAAAGAAAATTATTAAGCATTTGCTATGTCCTGGGCAAGATACTAAACACTGGGGATATGAGATAGATGTTGTTCTCCAAGAGTTTGCACTCTAATAGTGAGAAACAACACATAGAGGGAGATAGTAACTAGAAAAGGGTGTTTTGGTATGGGAAGCCATAGAAATGGTGAATGGAAAATATTACAGTCAATTATCAAGATCATTTAAAGTAATTTATGATAGATTTGATTATAGTTCATAGAGTAAGAAGTCTCTTGTTGAGTATTACAAAACCCTTCTCATTCCCTACTAAAATCTTCATTGAAGAGGCCCTCAATTCATGTATAATTGACTTATAAATATTTTATGAAGTTGGAAAAATAAGAGTGGAGGTCATTTTTTTAAATAATAAGATCCAAGATTTTTTCCATTCCTTTGGAATCTCTCCTTTAGGTATCTTTTATCTCCAATGTTATCATCAAATATGCTGCCTCCAGCATGGGATTACTCTTTGTATACTTGATGCAAACCAGCTACTTTTACTGTAGTTGTTTTTTTTTAGTAATTTTTTTTTGCAAAAAATGTATAATTTTATTTAATCAGTTTTCATATTCTAGATCCTTGAGGGATAGAGCATCACTTGGATCCTGTGTCCAATGGCCTTAGCAGGAAGATTACTTCTGAATTTGGCTCGAACCATTCCACTATTTCCATGAGCTTGAGTAACTTTTCCCCAGATAACTCTTGTTCTGTTGGGTTTCCCACCAGGAGTCACTGTATTGTTTTTGGCTTTGTATACATAAGCGCATCTCTTGCCCAAATAGAATTCAGTTTCATCCTGGGCATAGACTCATTCAATTTTCAGAAGAGCTGTGTGTTCTCTCTGGTTTCATAGGCCTCTCTTGGAGCCAGCAAAAATGGCCTTGGACCACAGCCTTCCAGACATTTTGCTGTTGTAGAAGTCCTGTTTCCAGCAGGCCTTCCCGACTCCAAGATGGAGGAAAAAAACTAGTAATATTTTTATATCCCTCATAAACACATTTGGTTCTGTGATATTAGTTTCCAAGTGTGATCATTCTGATGTCATTGCTGAAGAAAAAAGTATATTATAAAGTATTTTACAAACCTTATTTCATTTTTCTTCTATTTGTTGTTTTCCTTCCATTTTTGTCCTTAAATACCCTTTGGATGATTTTGCTAAGTTGGTGTCATAGCAGTGAGAAAATAGGCATTTGTTCAAGGTTGCACATAGAGGGAATGGCTTCGGTGGGGTATGACTGTCTTTATATACAGAAGGTCCTCAATAATAAGGGAAGGGTCTGACTTTCCCTCTCTCTTTCAAGATTTCACTATGAATGGTAATGTTCCTCCGCACCTTCCTTCTCACTCCCAAATTGTTTTTGTCCTACATGAAAATATTGCCAGTTACTGTTCTTGCTTTCACTTACATTATTTCTTTCAATCTTCATGACAACCTTGACAGGTATACCCTTCAGCTAAATAGATGAGGAGATGAAGCCCAGGATTCACTCAAAAGATTCACTCAAGATCTCACTACACAGGAAATGGCTGAGTCTTTGGGCCTCTATAAAGAATTCTTTCCAGTTACAGTACTTAAAAAAAAAACATTTCTAAGATTTCCATGGTTTAGCCTTATATGCTTAGAAATTGAAATTTCCCTGTGACTTAGCTGGCCCTGACTGAGAAAAAGAAATCACATCTGACAGTTAAGCTTCTAATAATGAGTATCTTAAAATTTAGTTAGACTACTCCTTAGATGACTGATCCTTATTCATTGCTAGTCCTACACTGAAGCTATTCCAAATACACATATATATGTATAAATACATATATGTGTGTGACACATACATTTACACAGCATATATATCACCAATATATGCAAATACATGTATGTCAATGTCTCTAGAGTTTGAGTGCATTTTTAAACTATCAAAGTTATTTCAGCTATTAAAGCTTAAAATTGCTAGATTTTGAGGATACTATTAACAATTATAAGAAACTCTGATTTAAAGATCATTTTCCATTTTTGTTGGTATAATTTTTTTACGAACCTAGAAGGACAAAAAAGGATTTACATTTTGATGAATGTTTTCAGCTCCACATTGCAGGGGGAGAAAACCTACATCAGATTTTGCTGAGTACTGATTTCTTTTTTCTACAAAGACCATTATTTGGATTAATGGGTAAGAAAGCTCTGAGGAAGCACATAAATGGCACAAGTAGGAGGGCATATGCATGATAAAGTCTGGGGGTGTATTGATTTGTGTGCAAATAAGAACAAACTTTGCTGTTAATTTTTCCAAGGCTGCTTTCACTTTAGTAAGTTCATCTCAGACAGTCCCTTTCAATGGTCTCTTGATAAAATGGCAAGTGGAGTTAGTTCTTTCATCTTGTAGGAAAGATGCCACTTGCCTAGACTATATAAAGCTTTAGTAGGAGGTGGTTAGGTGGCTAGGTGGCACAGTGGATAGAGCACCAGCCCTGGAGTCAGGAGTACCTGAGTTCAAATCCTGACTCAGACACTTAATAATTACCTAGCTGTGTGGCCTTGGGCAAGCCATTTAACCTCATTGCTTTACCGAAAAACCTATAAAAAATTTTAAAAAAGCTTTATTAGGAAAATATTTACATGTACTTGCTGTCCTAATGACATCTGTACTACTTTTATTTAGGTAGGGGTTTTTTTGTGGGGGGGGTTGGTAGAATCATTTGAGAAAAAGGAAGTTTTTGAACATCTTAAATGCAGTATTGAACATCTTAAGTAGTAGCGGTGGAGTAGATTAGAACTCTTCCCAAGGAGTTTGGTCCTTCTGATGAGATGTGTATCCTGGCCCCTTCCTATAAGTCATTCATCACTAGATCCTGGTTGGTTGCTTGGTGTCTGTGAAGGGATGGATATGGGGATGGGCATTATGCCAAAAATTAGTAACTAAAACAAGAAGAGTTATTCATTTTGTAGACTGTAAGAAACAGTTAACTTCAGATCTCTTCAGAGAAAGCTTTTTTGTGGTACAGTCAAAGTAGTACTTTACCAATGCCATACCTGCTCTACCTAAGTGGCAAATATGGGATTTGTGAACTCAAGGAATCAAGAACATGGGCTTATCTAGAGGGTCTGAGAGAGGACCTTAAATCCATGGTGTTTCTTCTGCTATGTTCTTTCCAGGAGCATAGGAGACTGAAAGACAATACACAAGAATGGACATTTCCATTTCTGGTGGCTATCTCACAAAGTCAAGTCGAAAATAATTCAGGAGTTCCTAGGTATTAACTAGTATTTGGATTTCCATCCTGTAACTCTGCTGCTTCTCACAGGAAGGGATGAACACTAGAGGAGGGGACCAACCTAAAACCTGCAAGCTTATGATATGGGTGTCTTGAAAGGTCAAAATGCTATTCAGCAAGTAAAAGACTGAAATACAAGTGAAGTCTTTTTGACAATCCCATAAATCTACCATGAATCTTTTCCACATCCTAAAGTGCAATATAAATGACAAATTACATTCTCATCTCAATCAAAAACAATGTATCTTTTTTTGCATTTCATTGCATTTCTGTTGTGATAGAAGAAATATTTACCTACACTGTTCAGTGAGTATCTTTCTAGAAGAGTCCTTTTTCATCCCTTTTAGAGGAGACACTAAATATGAACCAGACCTAGAGATTTTTCCCAGGACTCCAGATTAGGAGCATAATGGCAAAAAGTTTAAATTCTACGCTTTTTATGAGGATAGAGTCCTTAAAGACTGAATTCAATCTATGTAAATTTGGAGCTACACCCTTTTTTAAGATACTGGGTTCATGTCTTGTGCTCATGTCCAGAGCCATTACTAAGGAAAAGGGGAAGAGAGAAAAAGTCTCCTTCAAGAGAAATCTCCAACCCGAATTTAAATTGGGTGTCAGATATTCAAGACTTAATAGGTATGTGACCCTGGAAAATTTACTTAACCCTGAGGAGGGGGGGAGGGGAGGGAGAGGGAGAGTTGCTGGTCTTGGCTTATGGTCCTAACAAAATGTCTCACTCAAAAAGACAGGCTATCTACTCTAATTCCTTATAATCCAAGTTTGTAGTCATTTTTGGTTATCTGCCGGTTATCTTGGGAAAAGTCTCCTGAATTTTTATTTCAGGAAAATTTCTGAACCATCCTATCAGAAGATGTTTCATTAAATTATAATTTTATTCCAGATCCTAGTGAATATTTCCAAAATTAACTTGGGAAAGGAATTACAGAAAATTTTCATTTTATTGGCTTTATATGCATCAAACACCTTCCTAGACTATCTTGATGGATCAACTGATAATTTTATTTATTTTTAACTTGTACCCCTTAGGATATCCAATCTTAAAAAAAAAGAGAATTGATATTTTTATTTGTCCAAAAAAAATCAAAAATTTCATTATGTTTTTTCTTATTCTAATATTATTAAAAATCTCCCAGCAATTTATATTGACAGTAATTGCTACTATCCATTCCAAAAGGAAAATAAAACATAAACAAAAATACAATTATCTCAAGGTTATTTGGCAATGTAACAATAAATGGATAAACAAGGATTTTTCCAGAGAAGAATATCTATGAAAGATAACTTAGACTGAAAAAATTTTAAGAAATCACACTGTAAATTATTGTACTCATTTAGATAGATTAAAACAAGAACTTTGTATCATTTCCTGAGTCACTTCATTTTTATTCTTAATTTTTAAATATTTGATGTAACATTTTTGCATTACCTCTATTTTTCAATGCATCTTTTCTTCCCTTCCCTAATAGATACTTTTTTTCTAATAAAGAATAAAAGAGAGGGAACACATTTCAGCAAAGCTAACCAATACTTTGATGAAGTTAAACATTATAATATCCCTCAATTATTTACTCCACCTCAACAAAGAAAAAGAGAAATATATTTTCTTTTCTCAAGTTCAAATTATATCAATATAATTCACACTATTACTCTTTTAAAATTATTTTTCTATACATTATTGTTGGCATTGTACACATTGTTTTCTTGCTTCTCCTTGCTTCACTTTGTAGCATTTCACATCTTTCTATGCTTTTCTAAAATCTTCATGTTTATTTTCTCAAACTGCAGAAATATTTCATTATATCCATTTTGCACAATTTGTTTAGCTATTCTCCCATTAATTAGTATGATTTTTCACTACCACAAAAATATTACTATAAATATTTTGGGGTATATGAAAACTTCCTTTATAGTACTTAGTTCTTTAGGATATTTGCATAGCACTGAAATCTCTGGGTTAAGGTTGTAGACATTTTAATCCTATTTTTTAAAACAGAGTAACTAGGATGCTAAGCCTGAGGACTCAGGGAGAACATGAGAGATGTTGGGCAAAAAGGAAACTGTAGATCTAAGGAAAGGAAAACCTTCCTCCCAAAGAAAATAGATTGGGTTACCTTGGGAGGTGGAATCTTCTTTATAAGAGGTCTTCAAACTGAGACTTGATGAGCACCTGTTTAGGATACCCTCTGGTTATGGATTAAGACTATATAGCCATTATGATCTCTTCTCACTGGAAAACCCAATGATTCATTGACAACAGTCATCCTACATACTTATAATATACTATCTATTCTAAAACTAACCATTTATATCTTTCACAATGGATCCACCTCTAGAAAACTTGGAATGCAATGGTTGGATCTTCCTGAGGGAGCTGGATAGCCACAATGGATAGAACATAGTACTTGGGAATCAGGAAAATTTGAGTTCAAATCCTGCCACAGATGTGAATTAGCTGTGTAACTCTGGGTAAATCACTTAACCCAAATGGCAACACTAATGGTATCTCCTTTAAAAATTGCTGTGGCTTCACAAAACATATATGAAATGTTTTGCAAATCTTTAAGCACTATATAAATGTGAACTATAATAACTATTATTATTATTATTATTATTATTATTTATTATTATTAAACTTCAAGTTCCAGCTCTATCATCTACTAAATGTGTGACCTTGGAAAAATTACTTAACTTCTTTTACTTAGGAAATTACTTAGATAAATTTTCTTATTTGTAAAAATGGAAATAATAATACTTATACTAGATTTGTGGGCAGCATCTGACTCAGCTTGTCCTCTGATAGGGTAATTTTGATGTTAGAATGAAATATTATCTTCTTAATTTATCCAATAGTTAACATAAAGTGATTTACTTTGCCATGGCAGAGAAAAAAGATTCTCAACAAGGATGCAGTACTTAGTTCCCTAGTAAATAGATGATCTCTCTGTCCAGCAGGACAAAATATGGTAACAATAGTAAATTTGGATGTAAACTTGGATGGGATTTATGTATACAAAGGGAGCTATGTCAGCAGTTAAACCACTTGAGTCTCCTCCCCCACCCCCACGGAAAAATTTAACCTAACCTACATGATAAGGTTGAGGATAGAGTCACAAAACTTGTGGCTGTTGATATTTTACAGCTGTTGACCTCCCTAGATTGTCATGAAAATTTTTATAGATAGTAAAAGTATGTCTGAGGTATTATAATGCGATGATGATGATGCTAATGCTAATGATGATGATGATGATGATGATTTAAGAGGGAATAATAGCTTTCATGCCTTAAGGTTTTCAGTTGTGCTTTACTTAAATTAGATAAGTGATTTCTCAAAAAAAAAAAAAACTCTATGAAGTAGGTGTTTCCCTTGAAGTCATTTTACAAATAAGGGAAAGTGAAATGCTGAGAAGTTAAGACTTGTCACATAGTAAGTACCTAAGGTAGGATTTGCATTCAAGTCTTTCTGACTCTTAAGTTCAGAGCATATTCATGGGACCATTGAGTTTCTGTGGATATAGAATCCCTATATCTCATTTCTGAATTACTGTTTCCCTACAATTAAAAATCAAATAGCTTATGATCTAATTTGAAGTCATATTTTTGTATGGCCAAATCATATCAACTGAGCTTCAGTGTTTCTTAATAAAAGTCTTTCAAATAACAAAAAATAATTTCTCTCATTGTTAACTATAACTATTTAAAAATATAACTTTGGGGGGGGGGGACGGTTAGGTGGCACAGTGGATAGTCAGGAGTACCTGAGTTCAAATCCAGCCTCAGACACTTAATCACCTAGCCCTGTGGCCTTGGGCAAGCCACTTAACCCCAGTGCCTTGCAAAAAAAAAATAATAACCTTGAAGCCCTGCTCTGCTACTGTACCCTTTTGCATGTTTGTGTGAAATTGAACAATCATCCTGGGTCTGAGAAAGTGAGAAGTCTTTGACACCTGTGGAGGATGGGGTTGAACATCAATAACTACTGGGAGTTCCTTTTTATTTTGATGTGGGATGCTGTTGTTTTAGTCATTTAATTTTTTTTAAATCCTTCAACATGATTTAATAGGAAGCCCTCAGACAATTCTTTATTTCTAAATCAATGTGACAGGGTTAGCATGAGGCTTTAATTTAAGGTTAACTTGCCATAAAATGCTAGTTGGTTTCATCGAATTCCACAGGGTCCATTGGGAATTACAGTATTACATGCAACTGCCCCCTGGCAGGCATTTTGTTTACTGAGTTCTGTGAAGTGCCTTCAGAGTAATGAAAATAATTTAGAATCAGCACTGTGTATCTATGCAGAAGACAAACTCATGACTTTCTAGTTGTACAAAAAGCAAATATTTTTATTGGAATAAAATCTATTTGAAGAGAGGAGGCTATGGGTTATAAATGAGGCGCCTCTATTCAAATTTTTACCTCAATGTCCTTCTGTGCCAATGAGCTCAAACAATAATGAGCACAATAATCAGTGCTATTGGAATCACCAAGAAGGGAAGTGATATAAATTAAAACATAAACACAATTGTCACTTCTCTAAATTCTTCATAAATTCTCCTTTTCAACTTTCTCTGAGATGTCACATAAATCAAGGTTGGACTGGAGTAGAAGTAAGGTGTATTTCTAGGTCTCCAAAGTACAGTCTCCAGACAAGAGGTACCCAATTCTAGTCACCACAATAATGATGTCTCCTCCCTACTCTGAGTCTCCAAAGGGGAACTTTAGTTTCCAAATACAAATGCTAGTCTTTTCAGAAGTAGTGGCACCCAAAGAAGCATCTTTCTAAGACAGAAACAAAGCTTCACTCAGGTTTGAGAAAAAAGTCAATTCATCAGATAAAGGCAAGTGAAGTAGTGCCTCAGGCAGGACAATGTTTTTGTAGCTACAGGGCTTTGATAGTACATAAAAAAGGATCTGGTGTCATTCCCTATCCATACTTCAAAGTTCCTTAACATTCTTTCTCTCTAGGAATCCTGTGAGATTCTCTTAAGGAACTTTTTGAGCTGACAGAGAATTTATGTATCATCTTTTTCCTCACTCACATTTTAATTTGAGTAACTGAAGTTTTCTTTCAAGACCTGATCAATTCTCAGCCTAGTCTCTTCATTGCCTCAAAACACAGCAAGGAATAAATAGAATAAAACAAAAGTATAAAGAAAAGAGGGGGAAAGAAATACATCTTTATAAGAAAAAGCTAACATGTGAAATGCCTGAGTTCTGTGATCACTTTCCCAAGTCTTCTACTGACTTGGGGTCACAGAGTCGGGCTAGCTAATATCTCCCTCAGCATTTTAGGAGGAAACTGAGGTGAACAGGGTTAAATGTCTTGCCCAGGGTCACACAGCTAGTAAATGTCTGAGGCTACATTTTAACTCAGAATTAGCCAAGTAGCTAGGGTCTTTGGCTGCATCAAACAATAGTTTATTCTGCATGTTTGCTTCTGTGTATTAAATATCTAGTTCACTGATCAATCTTTCTTAACTAGTCCCAAGTAACTGTGATGATTACTGCTTTGTAGTAGATTTTGCACTCTGGTATTGTTAGGCTTGCTATCTTCCCTCCTTTTTTTTCATTATTTTCCTTGAGATTCTTGGACATCTTGTCCCCCCCCCAATGAATTTCATTCTATTCTCTTGTTCTATAAAGAAACCATTTATTACTTTATTTGGTATCATACTGAATAAGTAAATTAATATTTGGAATGTCATTTTTATCATATTGAATCTGCCTATTTGTGAGCAATTGATATCTCTCCAATTATTTAGATCTGTCATTGAGTGGCAAGTATTTTCCAATTGTATGAATATAATTTGTCTGTGTGTATCTTAGCAGGTAGTTTTCTTTAATCATATATATTCTGTACTTATTTAAAATGGAATTTTTCATTCTACCTCTTCCTGCTGTGTTTTATTGGTATTTTATAGGAATGCTGATGAGTTTTATATATTTATTTTAAATCTTGTAAGTTTTTAGAAATAAAGACAAACAGTAGAAAAAATATTCAAGAATATAGTACTTTTATGGAAAAAAATCAATGTTGAAAAGAATATGAGCAGGGGGAACACTAATTAACTGCTGATAGAACTACAGATTAATCCAATCATTATGAAAAAAGTTACACAAATAAAGCTACTGAATTTTTCATTCCCATAAGCCCAGATCCTCCAAAATTATATTTATACCCAAAGCAATTATGAAGCAATAGGAAAAGGTTCATATATAGAAAAATATATTCATATTGACATTATTTGTAATATCAAAATCTATATATAAATATGTATAGATTACCAAGATTACCAAAGAAATTGAGATTTATAGAAGTAATGGAATATCATGGAGTTATGAGAATGATGAATATGGATGTTGGAAGGCATGAATGAAGGTAGCCTATGTTTCCACAATACCTGGGACTGAAAGAGAATTTTGTCCAGTGGAAAAAGAATTCTTAGCATTTTATTTCCCATAAGGATGTACATGAGCTCTGTAGAATGGCAATACCATCCAGTGACATAAGGCTAGTTTCTACTCCCATTTAAAGAAGTGGACATGAATCTCCCAGGGTTGGTAAGATAAAGGGCAGCAAAAGCTAGAATGCATAGGAGCAGAGGGATAACCAAACATAGAATTGATGGCAAGCTGCATTCTCAGTTCTAGAGACCCTAGTTTCAGGGTTCATCTAGTAATTGTACCAAAATTTCAACATTCCCAAACCTGCCCTGCATCAAGATGGAAAGGAAAGCAACTAAATTGAATTTGTTTCACATGTTAATCTCTAAATTGACTTTTCTTGAATGAATAGATTCTGTCCCTAACTGTGTTGAGGAGATAGAGGAGTTAAAATGAGAATCAGCTAGTATTTCTAGGAAATATCTGGGAGTGTCAGTCACTTGGGAATGTATGCTGAGAACATTTAATGTCTCAGCAAAATTCTTGTTATTCATGCTGCTATCTTCTTTTATTAAATTCCTGTGCTAAGATTTTATGAATTATAGAGGTTGATCTGATACATGTTGTCAAGTTTTGGAATTTGAATAGATAACTACCTGAACAGTATCCTGAACTTGAGTGTAGGCCTAAAGAAACATGGGAACACATTATGAACTGCTACAGAATAAAGGAAAAAAGTTAAAATAACTCCATATATAACAACTGCAACATAAATCAATATAATACTAAAAAACAAAATGGGTCAAAGATGATGATAGTATCCTCCTGTCAAAGTTAAAAGATACATCCTTTTTTGTGTGCTATAAATCTGTGATTTCATCACTATGGGGAATATCCAGTTTAGAGAATCCTTCAACCAAAGTAGACAAATAACTGTTAGTCTTAAAGAGGTTCCTAAGCACTAAAGTCAAGGGATTTGTCCCAGTTAGACAGTTAGTATATATCAGAGGCAAGAATTAATTTTAGGACTTCCTGATTTCAAGGTCAAACATTATGTGACAATGTTTCTCAAAATGATGTAGATAACTAATTGACCTTCAAGGTTATACAAATTATCAAGGTTAGTGTTACTTAGTGAATTGGGCACCCAAGTTCTTAACCTTTTTTAATTGTATAAATCAACTTTGATGAAAAGAAATGGTAGAATATTCTCTGTTTTATGCTGTTCTTGAAATATCTTATATATTGCTTTTTCCCACAAACATAGTGTTATAGATGGTTTACTGTATTTTTCCTATATTGGGCTGATAGTTGTCTTTCCTATTCTATTCAATACTTTAAAAAATAATGAAAATTTTTTTATTATATCCAATAAATCCTCCCCAATAAATATTCTTTAAGCTCCTGGGGCAGGTGGCACAGTAGATAGAGCACTGGTCCTGGAGTCAGGAGAACCTGAGTTCAAATCCAGCTTCAGACATTTAATAATTACCTAGCTGCGTGACCTTGGTCAAGTCATTTAACCCCCTTGTCTTGCAAAAAAAAAAAGCAAACAAAATAAATCCTGTTATGAGTCAGGCACCATGTTAAGCACTGGGAAAAAAAAGCTTGTGATATAATAGGAGCATACCATATACATAACAAAACAGGACACATGTGGGAGAGGGAAGAATGGGGTATCTTAATCCATAAAGTTGAAACCAGGAAGAGCTACAGATACAAAGTGGAATGAATTGAGAATCCAGTTTTTGTCCTCAATAAAGGAAGGCATTGAGAAGAGCCCTCCAAAAAGAAGGGATAGGAAGTTGAAGTAGGTGGTATATCAATCAAGGCCTATCCTGGAAGGAGCATCTTGTTCCTTGGAATTGAAATTATGGAAAACAGTAAATACAAATTTCAATTTATCTCTCTATCTCCACCCAAAGAACCATCCCTTATAACAAAGAAATTTTTTAAAAGAGAGAAAAAAATTCAGTAAAAATAACAAAATCAACCAAGTGTACCAATTTATGCAATGCTCCAAACTTAGAGTCCCCCTGTTTCCACAGCAAAGGGCAGAAGGTACATTCACGTAGCTTTACTACTGGTAACTAATTCAAATATTATAATTATGTGATGTTTAGTTTTGATTTTCTATTCTTTCAGTTTTCATTACTTCAAGTCATTGTATCTATTGTTTTTCTGGTACTAACCATGTAATTTTATATCATCTGTTCAAGTCCTTCCTTGTTTCTTTGTTTTTTACATATTCATTTTTTACAGCAATAATATACTATTACATTTGTGCATCTCAATTTGATTAACCATTAGCCAATCAATAGTCATTTACTTTATTTCTAGATTTCTCTTTTCTTTTGTTCTTACAAAAAGTGGTTCTATAAATAATTTTGGGTATGTGGGGGTGGCTAGGTGGCATAGTGTATAAAGCACTGGCCTTGGAGTCAGGAGTACCTGGGTTCAAATCAGGTCTCAGACACTTAATAATTACCTAGCTGTGTGGCCTTGGGCAAGCCACTTAACCCCATTTGCCTTACCAAAAAAAAAAAACCAATTTTGGGTATGGAAACCTTTTTGGTCTGTATTTCTTAAGGTTGTTGATTAAGAGGAAGACCTCTGGGTTAATGGGTATGTCATTTTCTTAGGACAATTCCAAATTGATTTCCAAAGTGTTTAAGCCAATATATAGCTGAATATATTCAGTAGACATACATATTTGCAAGTCCTATAAAGCTGACTATTCCCTTTCTGGATCCTGCCCTTTATCCATAGACATCCCTCAGGGTTTTGTCCTAGGTCCTCTTATCTTCTCCCTCTTTATTATTTCAAGCGGTGATCTTATCAGCTCCCACTGATTTAATTATCATTTCTAAGCTGATGAGTCTTAAATCTACTTAGCCTGTTCACAATTCTCTGCTGACTTCAGTTTCACATCTGCTGCTGCCTTTAAGATATTTTGAATTAGATGTCTAATAGAGATCTTAAACTCAATATGTCCAAAACAAGGAATTCATGATATTTACCTTTCAAGGCTCCCTAACACCTTTTGCCTTTGCTGTTACAATAGAAGGCAAGACCACTTTTTCAGTCTCTCCACAACCTAAAAGTGATCTTGGACTTCAGCAACACTTCTCACCCACTGGATCCAATCTATTGCAAAGATGCCCTGTTAATTTCAACTTTGTGACATCTCCTGAATATGTCCCTTCTCTCCTTTGACATGGCTACCACTTTACTTAGACCTTTATTATCTCACATCTGGACTGCCTGTCTCAACTCTCCCTATTCCTATCCTTCCTCCATCCTGTTACTAAAGTAATGTTCTTAAAGCACAAGTCTATTATTATCATTCATTATTCAACTCCAGTGACTTCCTAGAACCTTCAGCATCAAATACAAAATGTTCTGTTTGGCAATCAAAATCCTTCATAATGTAGCCCTTTCTTATCTTTCTGGTCCTCTTTCATCTTTACTCCCTAACACATACTCTTCTCCCATTAGATTGTAAGCTCCTTGAGAACAGAAATTAGCTTTTGCTTCTTTTTTTAACCCTAACATTTTGCATGATATCTAGCACATGGTTAACACTTAATGAATGTTTACCAATTGAATGCTTCTAAGAGATATGGATTGTTTTCTTTTATGATTGTTTTCTCATTTCTGGCCAAGATAGTGGAGAGAAAACAGGCACTGTGTTAAGCACTCCCTGTGTCCCCTCAAAAATAACATGAAAGTAACCTCTTAACAGAAATTTGATCAACAAAACCCAGAAAAAGAAGCAAGGAGAAGAATACCTACCAACAAGGATTGGGAGAGTGCTTCAGTCACTACAGAGAAAACAACCAGCACTCCCTACTGGCCAGCCCTTGGAATTAACTAAGCCAAGTGAACAAAGTCTCTAGGATCTTCAAAGCAAACCTCTGAGAGCCAACCCCTCAACATAAGATTTTAGAAAAATGAAGAAAAACCAGCAAAAAGGGAGAACCCATGGAGAAATACTTAGAAGTATCAAATTCTAACCCAGAGAGAGATCTAGCGCTTCTGAGGGGAATATGATTTGATCTTCAGCACAGAAAGACTTCCTTGACGAAATCAGGAAGGAGTTTAAAAATCATTTGGAAAAGTTGGGAAAAGAAACTCAAAAGAAAATGAACACATTGCAAGAGAAAATTAACATCTCACAACTAGAAAAAAAAACATTGGAAAATACAATTGGACAAATACAAAAAAGAAAATAATTCTCAAATCCTCAATTAGGCAAATGGAAAATTTCTTCAAAAAATAGAATTGACCAATTGGAAAAGGTCTTGCAAAAGGTTAAGTAAGAAAATTCTTCTCTAAAAATATGAATGGAATCTGTGGAAATTAAATGACTTTGTGAGACAACAAGATTCTGTTAAACAAAAACAAAAGACTGAAAATGTAAAATACCTCATCAGCAAAACTACTGACTTCAAGAACCGATCAAGAAGGGGCAACCTGAGAATTATAGGACTTCCTGAAAACATTGGAGAGGAAAAAAAAAACCTGGACTTAATATTATAGGGTTTAGTGATGAAAAACTGCCCTCATATCATAGAACCATTGAAAGAATACATTGATTCCTCCAGTAAGAGATCCTAAAATGAAAACACCAAGAAATGTGGCCAAATTACAGAACTATCAGATAAAAGAGAAAATCCTGCAAGCAGTCAGAAAGAAACAATTTAAATGCCAGGGAGTCACAGTTAGGGTTATGTAGGATCAAAGGACCTGGAATGAAATATTCCGAAGAGCAAGGGAGTTTGAAGGAATCCACTATTTGGCAAAGTTGAGCCTTCTCTTCCAGAGAAAAAGATGGACATTTAATGAACTGGGAGACTTTTAATATTTGCTGACAAAAAGACCAGAGCTAAATAGAAAATTTGGACATCAAACAGGAGGCTCAAGAGATACGTGAAAAGGTTAAAAAAAAAAAAAGGTAAAGGAAAAAAACTGTTATCCAATAACATGAAACTGGCTAAATCCCTACCTTAGAGAAAGACTCTAATAACTCTTGAGAATTGTAAATCTAATAGAGAGAATATACTTGGCCAGAAGTGATGGACCCTTATAACTTTTATGTGACTCAGATAGAATGATTTAAAAATAATACCTCCTTAAAAGGGGGTACAGTAAGGAGATGGGAAGATGGAGGAGATTGAATGGGGTAAATCTCATTACATCAAGAGGTACAAAAGACCTATTGTAATAGAGGGGAAGAAGGGAGGAGGTGAGAACCACCTGAATCTTCATTTCATCAGACTTAGCTTAAAGTTAACTTACATATATTCAGTTAAGTTAAAAAAAATCTTATCTTTCAAGTATTAAAAGAGGAAAAGGGGAGGGGGGACAGGGAGGAGGGGAAAAGGGGAACTAATAGAAGGAAGGGAAGGAGGACAGGGAAAAGGGAAAAGGGGAAAGAAAGGGGAGGTGGGTTGATATAGGAGGGCAAACACACTGAAGGTGGTGGTATTCAGAAACAAAATATGGGGGAATATGGAAAAAAGGGAAAAATACAAACAGAGGGAAGATAGCATGGAGCACAATAAAGAGTAATTATAACTTTGAATGTGAATTCGATGAACTCTCCCTTTAAATGTAAGCAAATAGCAGAGTGAATTAAAAATGAGAATCCTACAATGTGTTGCTTACAAGAAACTCATTTGAAGCAGAGAGATACATATAGAGTAAAAGTAAAAGGTTGGAGCAAAATATATTTTGCTTCAGCTGAAGTGAAAAAAGCAGGGGTTGCAATCCTTATCTCAGACAAAGCAGCTGCAAAAATAGATAGCGTTAAAAGAGGTAAGGAAGGACTCTATATCATCTTAAAAGTTACAACAAACAATAATTTCAATACTAAATATGTATGCACCTAATGGTATAGCATCCAAATTCTTAGACGAGAAGTTGAAAGAGCTAAAGGAAGACATAGACTGCAAAACTCTACTAGTGGGAATGGCTTAACAAAGAATGGCATGTGTATGTCAACACTATTGTTCTATTAGAAACCAGGAGAGATGGGAATTTAGGGAAGCATGGATGGATTTGCATAAACTGATGCTGAATGAGATGAGCAGAACCAGAGAAATATTGTACACCCTGAGAGCAGTGTGGAGGTGTTGATCAACCTTGATAGCCTTGCTCATTCCATCAGTGTAGCAATCAGGGACAATTCTGGGCTGTCTGCGATGAAGGATACCATTTGTATCCAGAGAAAGAATTGTGGGATTTAAACAAAGACCAAAGACTATTACTTTAATTTAGAAAAAAAATGTTATCTTATTATGTAATTTTGCTATCTCTTATACTTTATTTTTCTTCCTTAAGGATATGGTTTCTCTCTCATCACATTCAACTTGGATCAATGTATACCATGGGAACAAAGATTAACAGACTGCCTTCTGTGGGGGGTGGGGGGAGGGAAACAATATTAGAGGAAAAATTATAAAACTCAAAATAAATAAAATCTTTTTTAAAAAGATTGTTTTCTCTTTTTTATTGTGATATTCAGATAGTCAAAAAATTCTTAAATATTTCTCCCTGATTTGTGTTCTAGGTCATTTGTATTTTACTTGAGATACCTCACATTTTCTTCTATTTTTCAGATTTTTATATTTTTTAAAATATTTTTGTTGTCTCATACAGTCATTACCTCCTATTTTGTTTATTCTGTGTTGCTTGGACAAAGTTATATGCCTAATCTGCCAAGCTATTAATTCCCTTTCTAATTCTTTCTTCCATAACTCTCATTTCTTTTCTAATTTTTTCTCAATTGTTCTCAATCTATTTATAAAAAACAAACAAACAAACAAAATAACTTTTTTAAGCTCTTGTTTCATGTCTCCCAGGAATTCTAGTTTAGTTTATGCCCACTCTGTCTTTTTCACTGGGTAATTACTTATAGAAGTTCTCAGCAATCTCTCTTTTTGCATCTTGAACATCCCCACTACCATAAGAGCTCACATAATATGTGTTTTTGGTTTGTTTGTTTGTTTGTTTCTTCTTCTAACCTACTTCCTAACTTGATGTTAGAGTTGGGTTCTGTCACTCTTCTGGAAGGAAAATCTATGTAGGTTTTTGTGATTGCTTTTTTAGGATATTGAGTTTTGTGTTATTATCAGATCTCAGGGATGGACTGAGGACCTGAAAGTTTTCACTTGTCCAGAGTGGTCTGATCCCAGAGCAAAGTTGGATTGCTTGTCCCCATGCTTTAAGCTCTTGAAGTTCCCATCCTGGGTTTTGGTCAGAACATCAGCCAACTGGAAAATGCTACTGGTTCAGAGGAACAGAATTTCAGGGAAGTCCTCTGTGGTCTGGGATTCCTGCCCTGGCTATTCTTCCTCAGGCTCAACTTAATGCCAGAATTGAGATTTTATTTTGCTTCTGCAGTATATGATTCAACCTCTGCTTCTTGCTTCTGAACTTCCTATTTTTTCATTACAAAATTTCTTCCTTTTTCAGAATACCATCAAAGCCTTCTCATCTAGAAATATCAGTCAATTGCACAGGTCTCCTCTCAGTTTGCTCTAGATGTCTAACCCAGAACTAGAGAGTGAGGGACAAAACTGCCAGTTGGCCCCCTTTATAGTGCCCTGCTATGGATCTGGGACCTCCTTTTGCCCTGGTACTCAGCTTCTCACCAGACCCTGAAGTATTCCATGTGCCCCAGCTCTTGTTCCAGTACCAGCAGATCTCTCTTCCTCTCTTCTTCTGCTACCCTGGGTCAGACAAAGGATTCACTGTGTTCTTAATTTCCCTAGACTTTTAGAAGAATTTTCTGGACTTGTTTAGAGGAGTTATGGATGGGAGTTCAGTGTCATTGCCTCCTGATATCCACTGTCTTGTCCTCTGCTGCAGTACTTTTGAAAGATATTTTTTCCTCAAGTAATTTATATTGTCAGATTTACTGAAAACTGCATTACCAAAAAAAAAAAAATGAAAAAAACATGTGTTGTTATTACATTGTGTAAAGCAAGATTGTGCCTGCTTTCAGGTTGATCACATTCTATTATGACACAGGTAAGATATTTCACCTTTAGGACAGATTTAAAAAAGTAGTAAAAATGCAGAAGCAGGACAGATAACAAAGCCCAAGGTTTTGGGGAAAATTCAGGAAAGATGGCAAAGTTTGGAAGATCTTAGGATGAGATGTCAAAAAAATGATTAGGCCTGGTGATTTTTAGAGTGGTAATTGTATATTTTGAGACCACCTAAAGCAGTGTGAATATCCCACATCATTTTTTGCCTAGGTATCCCAATAGGATGTGTGTGATTGCAGATAAAGGATGGAAGAACATGACCAGAGATATGGTAAGAATTCTATGGGCTCTAAATAAATAATAAGTGATGCAACTAATCCTTTCACTTCAAGCAACTGTAGATATATTCTATATATTCACTGACATATCAGAATTGGAGAACCTGACTTGTAATATATCTCATCCTCAGGATCTAGGAATCTCCTTAAAGGGAAAGTGGAGTTCTTCTAATATTGTGTATTCAAGTCCCCATTGCTGTGTTTTTTTCCCCTCAATCATTCCATCCATGATTAGTGTCCAATATAAGTTAACCTTTTTACGTCATATCACTTTGATATCACAAATTCAGTCTCTCCCTTAGTTTCCACTGCCCCTGAGGTATATTCATTGAGAAGATTTAACAAGTCTAGAGGTACAATGGAACATATTGTTAAATGTTAAATGGGACACATTCTCCCTTTTGTACCTTGGTCCCTTGGGAGAATTTGGTTAAAGTTAGTTAGCTACATTTTTTCTCACCACTGAGCTTACTCCAGAGGTAGAGTCAAAATGTATTACCAATTTGCTTAGAATATGACATCATAGCTTCTTGATAATTCACTGCTGGATTGGTCAAAAAAGTCCACTCTTCATGACTATCTCCTTCCAAAGAATGACTATTAGACCATTAGTGACTCTTCTAATCCTCCAAAGATGTCAGACTTCTTCCATTTTTAATTCTCCTTCATTTAAGATCAGGAAATAATGAAACACAGAGAGATAAGAAAACAGCAGCACCATACATTTCAGGCTTTATGTCAATTATGTGAGATAGTGACCCAGGCCCTTACCCAATCTGTTGTTTGTGCCTCAGTTGCTCCAAGGGAATAGAGATCTCATTTTGGCTGATTACTACACACTCAGTTCTGGCTTGGCAGCCAATCAAACATCTTTTCTTTACCAATCCATAAGTGAATAGGTAGGTAGCGAGATGACAACGTGGATAAACTGCCATGTCAAGAGTCAGGAAGTCTCATCTTCCTAAGTTCAAATCTGGCCTCAGATACTTACTAGGTGTGACACTGTGCAAGACACTTTTCTCTGTTTGACTTTAATATTCCCAGTTTGTAAAAGGAGCTGGAGAAAGAAGTGGTAAACCACTCCAGTATCTTTGCCAAGAAAAGCCCAGATGTTATAAAGTTATAAAGAGTCAGACATAACTGAAAAATCCAGCCCCCCCACAAAATAACCCATCAGCAACCACAAAAAATGGATAGGTAAGAGTCAGAGAAATTCTGCATATGGTATGAATTTAAGAGCAAGACCCCTCAATTGCATGTCATCATATGCTTATGGAAGATGAAATATGAAACCCCTCCATATGTGTTTTTTTTGTTTTTTAGTTTTTTGCAAGGCAAATGGGGTTAAGTGGCTTGCCCAAGGCCACACAGCTAGGTAATTATTAAGCGTCTGAGACCAGATTTGAACCCAGATACTCCTGACTCAAAGGCCAGTGCTTTATCACTACGCCACCTAGCTGCTCCCCAGGAAAAGGTCGCTACATTGCATTGGCCGGGAATCGAACCTGGCCCTCCCGCGTGGCAGGTGAGAATTCTACCACTGAACCACCAATGCGCTGGCATATGTGTTAATAGAGGGCAGAATTTAGGGCTTGTGCTTTGAGGATTTAGGATATTCCTAATGCCCCACTGGCTAGTCATCTAATTGTAAAATTACATCCAGACCATCTTAGCCTTTTTCATTCTCAAAGTTGGGCTGATCAGAAAATAGGTAATGAAATATATAGTATTTATTGAAACCTGTCACCTCTTGACTCATTTGTTACTTATCTTTTGTGTATTTCTGTATATATATATATATAGGGACTTTCCTTAATGTCCCATTTGTTTTCATTGCTTTACTACTGAAGTCAGTAGTAGTAGAAGGCTCAATGAGTGATCAGTCATGATTATAACAAGGGACAATAGCATATGTTTTCAAATTTCAAATGATCTTAAAGTCATGCATGACCTCATTTTCCAGAGGGATATAAAGAAGACCAGACTTGTCTTTGGCACACTACTGATCATGCTGCTCTCCCTAGCACCTTTCAGGGTGTTCAATGTGGCTTCTTACCTAACTTAACTTGTCTCTCTGTCACCATCAGCTTCAAACTGGACAAGTCTGTCACCAATATTCTACAGAAGGAATTTTTGGAATAAATTTTGATCATTGAGGATTAGACATTGTACCACACACTTTCATTTGTAAGAAAGATCACAGACTCAAAAATTTCACATAAAAGTTATCTCTTAAGAGAATTGCTTTGGATTAAGTTCTAAATGGAACAGTTATATGTTTGTGACTTTTCCTTTAAACTGAAAGTTTGTTTAGAAAATGTGGTATTAATGTATATTTCCAGTTTTTTAAAAATTCCAAACCCTGAGAAATATTTGGAGTCTTTCAGAACCTGAAATGGAGTTTATTGCTTGTTTGACATGAAACAATATGAAAATATATGAGTGGATGCTTGCCATTAAAGATCTCATGTAGATGTCATTTTCATGAAAGGGAATTCTATTCATTGAAATCAACTGAGTCAAATACTTGTTATTTCAGAAGAAAGCTATAAATTATTCCAAGCCATTTATAGTTTGTCTTAGAACTGACTACATTCAGCTATGCTATTCTAACAGTAAAAATGCAGCTAGGTTCAGGAGTGCTGTGCCTTCCCCTACTCCACTAAAATGTTGAAGTCTTTTCTCTGGACTGATGTGTTTGGTGCATTCAACTGCATATTCAGCCACTCACTCCACTCTGCATCTTTTGCTCTCCCTGGTTTCAACTCCAAAGAACAATTTATCTCCTAGTTCCTCTTCAAGTCTTAAGTTTTCCAACTGCCTTTTGGTGTTTTCTCTCCTTCCCTCACATTAGATTGTACGCTCCTTGAGAGCAGTCTTTCTTCTTATTAATTGCATCCCCAAAATTTAGCACAGTGTCTGGAAGCATAGTTGAAGCTTAATACATGTTTTTGGGATTGGACTGGAAATGCTAAACCTAAAACACTCATAAGTACATATCAACAGAAACATTAAAAATTTTTTTTGTTTCACCTGAAGAGTGAGAAACTCATCTTCTGTAGTGGTATAAAGAATACCAAGCATGTCTTTGGCACAACACTGATGATGCTGCTTTCCTTAGAAGTTTTCATGGTCATCAATGGGGCTTCTTACCTTAAGTTAGCTTACTGGACATTTCTGTCATCAGTACTCTACAGAAATAAGAAAGTTATTCATTCAAAGACTTCCTGAATGAAGACATTTATTTGTCCTCAGAAACTTCTCCTAATTCTGTTAATGCAACTAAGATGCACCTCAACAGAACTCTGGTATATTCCTTAAAGATAGTTGTATGTACATATAGTTGATGACATACATGGATATGTGTCATGTGTAATTCAATGGGATTAATTTCTGATTATTGCTAAATTACTGGTCTATGAATTGTCTATGAAAAATATAAGATAAATTGACCACTTTTTTGCCATCATGTGTGTTTTGACAAGTCAATTGCTGTGAAGATCCAAGCAAAACTTTCTGACATCACAAAGAAAAAGGCAAAATAGCAGCTCAGAAAGTAGACAAACACTAAAACACCATTTAATAGTTATAACCATTGTTGCTCATATCATTTTCAGCTTAAGCTTGTATTCCAAGTTTTTAAAATTTTTTGATATTTAGAAAATTATCATAACTACTATTAGATTACATATACATTGAAATTTATACAAATTAAACAAATAATTGTGCCAGCTTCTGCTGTTGATGGCAGGAGATGATGTCATGACAAGCTTATGAATTGGATTTGAATGAAGGGGTGCTGTACTAAAACACCAGCCTCACTTTCTCCCTCAGAGTCCTCTGGGTAAGGTATTCATATCCAGATATGAATCAAGATGACTGGAGATAACCCTGGGTGCAAGGCAATCAGAGTAAAGTGACTTGCCCAAAGTCACTAGTAAGAGTCAAGTGTCTGAATCTGCCTCCTGCCTCCTGCCTCCAGGACCAGTGTTCTATCTACTGCACCCATAGCTGTCCACTTTGGATTAAGCTCTAAATGAAACAGTTATATGCTTATGATATTTCCTTTAAACTGAAAGTTTGTATGGAAAATGGAGTACTAAAGTATATTTCTGCTGAAAGGTTGAGGTAAAATTTGGAAAAATGAAAGATTCTGTAGGTCTTCTAAATAGGCAGTTATTTTCACTTCACTTTGTCCTCTACCCCTCAAGCTAAATCTCTTCTGGAACATCTGGTCAAGGGTTTAGCTTGTGTTCCCTCCTTTCTCCTGTTCTGATCTCATTTGGTGGCATAATCTCTGGAACAGAAATAGCTTCCCCCACTGCCATTCAACTCGGACCAAAAATCCCGGACTTTCAGCCTCTGGAACCCATAAGGTTGTCTGTAAGACTTGGATATCGGTGTACTGCTGATTAGGCAACTACGTTCAGGAAAGGAAAAACCAAGCAAAGAAAGTAATAAAAGTTTAGGCTCAAGCTCACTGAGTTGAAACCTTCTGCTGTATCTAGGAGCAACAGACTTGAAGGACACTAACACACTTAGTATCTGGAGAACAAAAGAGATAATCTTTTGAAAGTTACTAATAAGGGGATTTCTTTTCCATCAACAATATACCTAAGGACTGAAGATCCATAGTTGGTTATAAACTTCCAGAAAGATTTATCATACTCAAAGCACCAAAGTGCTAAGCTAGCCTAACTGCTCATCCAGAAGTAGGTATGGCAATTTTACTATAACCTTGTTAATTCCTGGATAAATTGCCAATTGAAGTTTGTTGAAGGGTATGTTCTTTGATCCCTCTTCATAAATGTCTCTACCTAATTGGGAGCATCTACATTTTTATAAAGAATAGTTTTAATGTATTTATGTTGCCTTAATAATAATCAATCCAAATACATTATGCCAATATTCTAGCTATATAGTATTTTCTTTTGGGTCAAGAGATTTCCCTGCTAGTTAAAATTCTTAGCCTTTGTTCAATACTATTATCTTCCCTCCTCCCAACATTCCAACAAATTTTTTTTCTCATTTGAAATAATTAAAACAAACATTATTTCTTAAACCATTTGCTAGCAAAAGGAATCTTTGTCTTTGAAAATTATCTTCACCAAAGGCATCTATTTCAATGTTCAACAACCAGCAGTGTATGAATTTAGGGGTAAACACACACACACACACACACACACACACACACAGAGACAGAGAGATAGACAGAGACAGACAGAGAGAGAGAGAGAGAGAGAGAGAGAGAGAATCTGATGTCAAATAAAGGGAAGATTTGAAAATTCTTGTGAAGTAAATGGAGACTTGAAGATATTTTCTGAACAACTCAGAGGTGAAATACTTTCAACTGAAATAGTCAAAGAACTGAAGCAGAAAGAATTTGGAGGGACAAATGACTAAGAAAACCAGCTTGGGTTTTTGCCTTGCATGGCTAGACACAGACCCAAAGACTTGTCAGCTTAAAAGTAGATTTACTTTGACCTGAATTATATAAACTGTGTATGCAGAGCCATAATCACTCATATTCACTAAATAACTGTACCCATCTCTGCTGTGCTTTCATGAAGGCAAGTGGTATTTGAGGTTTTTGTTTTGTTTTGGTTTGGTTTTGATTGTTTACTGGGAGTCTAAAGATGGAAATAAACAATTGGGTTTGAGTCTTTTGGAAAAAGTCTATAAAATTCTAATATTTGAAGCTGAAAAGTGAGAGGGAAAAATCAGTTTTGTCTACACAATAAATACTTGGTTTATTAATATTTTTACTACATTGATAAATATCAAGTAGACACAATTGTGTTAAATGCCTCAAAAGGCTTGCCTTCCTGGAGGAGCTCTTCAACCATTATAAAATAAAAGAATCTTAACATGGGAAGAAATCATTCCGGGGTCATCTAGGACAAGCTACATCTGTATCAGAATGTTCTCTACATCATCCCTAATAAAATGTTTAACTACCCTCTGCTTGAAATGATGGAGAACTCATTATTTTCCAAGGCAGGCTATTTCTTTTAGAAAATTTTGTTAGAATTTTCTTGCTTTTCTTTATTTTAATTTCTACCCATTGCTTCTAATTCTGTTTTCTGGGGCAGAACCCAATAAATCTAATCTTTCTCTTTAGAATAATAGTTTCTTCAAATAACAGGAGATAGCTATCAAGTCCTGGTTCTACCTTCTCTTCTTCAAGTTATCTACTCTGATACCTTCAGGTTCTCCTCCTAGAGCAAGGTTTTGAGTGCCCATAAATGCGGGTCACCCCTCCCCAATATATTACAGTTTGTTAATTTCATATGTGAAATGTGATGCCCTAAACAGAAGAAAATACTCCAGAAATTATTTTGATGCAGTTTGGGGCTCAGGGGGTGAGTTAGGGTTTAAATAGTGAAAAAATTTCACAAAGACTCACAACTCATAGTGATAAGGACAGATAAGTTTGATTATGCAGATGCAAGGTTATTGCATGCAGTCTCTATCTCTAGTGGGTAAGCAACTAGCAGGGGGAAAAAGCTTAGGATTTATATGGAGTACAGAATCCTGCCTACATGCTAAGAAAGGGGTAGGATTCAACTCAGGCATCCTTAAAGCATTCTGTCAAGATATTCAAGGGTTAACAAAGGCACATTTTGGGTAACAAAGAGCTAATAATTTATTATCATATGGTCTTCTGCCCCTCCCTCTCCTTGTAGGATCTTCTCAGTCATTTCAATCTAGGATGGCAGGGTATGCAGATGGCTGTTATCAATTCAAGTTTGGTAGAAGGTGGCATTTTCTCAGGAATGGTAGAAAGCTTTTCCAGTGGGGGGGGCAACATTATTTTCTATGATCTACTTACCATAAATTCAACATAGTTTAAGGCATAAGATACAGTTTACTATAGAAAGACACCAAATTTAACTATTTGCTTTCTGCTTAGCATTTTCCCACAGTGGAATTTAAGACAGAGAGCAATAGAAACTTTCACATCCTTTGTCCCAGATGGAATAGCCCTCTTAATGGTAAGAGCTAGAATTTATACAGTATTTTAAATTTTGCAAAGCAGTGTATGAATTTCACTTAATTCTTACTATGAAATCCTTAAGTAGTGGTGATTATCACCCCCATTTTAAAGTTGGGAAAACAGATCAAGGGAGGTTAAGAGACTTCCTCAGGTTCATACAAATATACTACTAAGTTTGAGGTAGGATTTGAAGTCAGAACCTCTTGATTCTAAGTTCATCCCTCTGTCCACTACATTGCCACACTAACTTAGAGTAGACTAGGATTGCTTTCAGCTTTTTTTGAGGGTAGAGTCTAAACCTCAAATGTTTTTTTCACACAAGTTGATGTCTATCAACACCTTCATTCTCTAGTTCATTTCTTGAATGCCAGTGTAAGGCTTTATATACTTATCCTTTCTAAATATAATCTTATTTGAGGCAGCTCATCATTCTAACCTATTTCCATCCTCATCCTTCCATTCAATGTGTGAACTATTCCTTCCAGGCTCATGTCATCTGAAAAATTGGTAACTACGATTTTTATTCCGTCATCTGTGCTGGATACAACTTTTACATATATATGCATAGACATACATATGTACACACACTATATATATGTGTAAACATACTCTTCCTATCTGAAGCATCATGATATAGGAGAAAGAGAATAGAGGACAGAATAAAGAAACCTGAAGTCAAATTCTGGCTTAACTATTTGCTTTACATAACTCTAGTCAAGTCCTTCAAACTTTCTCAGTTTATTCTTCATTAATAAAATAAGTATAATAATTTGTGTATTGTTCACATCATAGAGTTGTGGGGAAACTTCTTCATAAGACTTAAAGAACTATGCCTGTGTGAATGGTTGTCATTGTTATTTAGAGTATGTAATAGTATAGAACAGTGGATTGAGAGGAGGCCTTGAAACTGGCTCACATCCCACCTATTACACATATTGGCTGTATAAACAGTATTTTAGACAAATCTTTAAGACTGCTGAAAGGCAGTATACATGCCAATGTGTTTTAGAAGAGAGAGTTTCCTCACTTGGTTGTTCTCTACTTCAATGAAATCATAGATCCAGTCCCTATAGATTTTCTGTTGACATTATTACTAATGATTTCCCCCAAAAGTAGTATCAAACCATTTATTAATATACTTCAAAACTGGTCATTTAACTGGTTTTTAAATATTATACTTTAGCCCCAAGCTCTCTATCTTTTGGACAAGAAAAAGATGAAGGATGAGTATAAAAAAAGATGAGTATCAAGAAGTATTATTTCTCAAATGTTAGCTAACCATCAATCAGCATCATAACTGGGAGCAGAATGCTATAGGAAGAACTTGGGACTGACAGGAGATCTGAGTTCTGTCCCTGTTTCTTCTACTAATTAGGTCAATGGTAATGTTCTTTCACTATGTCTTATTTAAGTTCCTTTAAGACATGCACACATTCTTTACTTTTTGAAAGAACAGACAAGAAAAAAGAGGCTCTTTCAAAATAGATTCCATTGCTATCTAGATGGATGGGCTAAATCAGAGGTATCAAACATGTAACAATATGGATGCATGTTGCCCTTAGTATTCTCAAATATAACCCAAATTTCATTAAAATGAAATTAGGAAATATTTAATAAAATAAATAAACATATAGTAAGATATAGATAATACTTCATTTAAAAAATAAGTCAATTTTCAGCCCACAGGGAGACACACATATATATTAGTAGTCCTTTTTTCTATTTGAGTTTGATGCCACTGGGCTAGATGACCTCTGAATATCCTTCCCAGTCCTATATTCCATCCAAAAACTGTATCACATACTGATAGGCCATCAATCATTTTTTTTTACAAACATACATTTACCAGAGCTCTTTTCTCCTTCAACAGAATTTAAAGGACATGGGTAAAATATAGGATCATAGATTTAAAGCTGGAAGGGACCCTAGAGACCATCTAGGTCTAATCCCCTCATTTTACAGATTAAAAAATGAGTCTCAGGGAAGGGAAATCATTTGCTCAATCCAAGACTACAGAGATAACAAATTTTAGGGTGTGGAATTGAAACAAGAATTGGGATTTAACCAACATACATTGATGCTAAAACCAACATGTTTCCTATTATCTCACAATGCGTATCTAGACATTTTTATGAAGATATAATTTTCCCACAAAAATTTTGCCATCTTTAGACTTCACAGAGATGAAAAGTACTACAGATTGAGATTATTTTGGTAAATTAACTGTGTAATCATAAAATAACCTGTTTGTTCTGAATTCAGTGTAACATCTGACTGAAACATACTCAATGACCAAGTATAACCCAATAGATGAGATAAAAATATACATCTTTCCCTTTCTACAGTGGTGGAGAACTAGGAATGTAGAATATTATATGTCTGATATGTCTTATGCATTAATTGGTTTTGGTGAAAGACTTTTCTCTCCTTTTCTTTTTAAATTTTTGTTACAAGTGATAGTTCCCTATGTAGAGGAAGAGAAAGAGATATGATATGTTCAGAAATGAAGATGATATGGAGGTAAATTATCAATTAAAAGGAGAGATTTTAAAAATCTCTTTTGTCTTTGGACTTCCTTAGAGAAAAACATTCAGACCATTTTATCACCATTTCCTCAATTCAATTCAATTCAGTTCAGTTTAGTTCAATTCATTTCAATTTAACTATAACTGTCTAGGTGAACTACAAAGAAATAAAAATATTTCTTTCTTTAAGGAGGTTGAATTCTATTGTGGTTGGGAGTGGGGAGAATATCTACAAAAATAATTGAATAGGGGTGGCTAGGTTGCTCAGTGGATAGAGCACTGGCCTTGAAATCAGGAGTACCTGAGTTCAAATCTGACCTCAGACACTTACTAATTACCGAGCTGTGTGGCCTTGGGCAAGCCACTTAACCCCATTTGCCTTGCAAAAAAACCTAAAAAAATAATTGAATATAAAATTTGTGCAAAAACATTGTTTTTCTTCATAGTCATACCTGTTCTCTACTTTCCCAAGTCTTTGAAAAGAATCTATATTAATTATATAGAGGTAAATTTCCCTGCATACTTACCTGATGTGAATCAAAGAATGGCAGAACAGGTAAATAAAAAACATGAAGCTTTTGAGAGGTGTCATAGAAAGAATCCTGGACTTGAAATTATGAAGACTGGAGTTCAAATACTGCCTCACATATTTAAAAACTGTTTGACCCTAAGGATATCACTTAACCTTTCAAGACATCAGTTTTATTTTCATTTATAAAAAGATATAATAATCCACAACTGCCTTACAACTGACACTTTCCAATCCTTAAAGTGTTGTATAAATGACACTTTTCTAGACAAATGACCTTGCATTTTACACAGAATCACAGAGAATCTCAGAAGTCAACTAATTCAAGGATCCTCATTAAAGCAGTTGATATATTATTATTTAACCTTTGCATAAAAACCACTGAGGAGAAAGTTATCATCTTTCAAGCTATTCTATACTACTGAATAACTATTTAACCATCTCATGATTTTTTGACCAAATGTGGGTATTTTATTGCACAAAATTTCACCGTAACACAGCAATTAAAATTTTCAACTACTGAACATGATCATGGAGTCTTGGAATATTAGAATGGGAAAGAGATTGAGACATATGAAATATATAATGAAAGAATAAAACTCAGTCATCATAAGATTAGATAGAATGGGCTGCTAGGTGGCATAGTGGATAGAGTATTGGCCCTAGAGTCAGGAGGACCTGAGTTCAAATGAGACCTCAAACACTTAATAATTACCTAGCTGTGTGACCTTGGGCAAGTCACTTAATTCCATTGCCTTGTAAAAAGCCAAAAAGAAAAAAGATTAGATTCTTCTGAGGGATTTCCAGAACCAAGTAAAGCTAGAGCCTTTCCCTAGAAAAGATAAATGAAATTACATCCCACCGAGAAAGAGAGAAGATCCAAAGAAGTTTTCAATGACAGACGTCATGGAGAATCTTCAGTGAAGGTCTGTCTTTTTTGGGGAAAAGGGGGAAATAAAGCCAAGCAAGAATGGAGGGGAGAAAGCCAGAGGCAGGTTTTAAGGCACAGTGCAGTCCAGATCTTGAAAGTTTGACAACAGCAGAGGTCCTGGAAGCTAGATAGCAAGCCATCAGGGAGGATCTTAACCCCAAACAAAATCTGAAACCTGGGAACACTGGGGTAAAAAAACAAGACTGATTTGGGAACATCCACTGTATAGGTAGAACTTGGAAATAAAGAAGGAAATAAACCTCTGCAAAGGCAAGATATAAGGCAACATCTTGGCCAATGACAAACCAGGGATCAGCCCCCATGCACCAGGAACAGAGTTAAGAAAGATGAGCAAAAAAGTTAAAAGCACTCAGAATAGAAAACCACTTTACAGATGAAGATGATAATAATGCCTTGTCAGAAGAAGAAATCAGTGAAAAATTACTCATGGGGAAGTCTCAAAAGAGACTATGAATTGGTCTCAAATTCAAAAAACCAAAGACATGAGGAAGAAGAAATATTAAATAAAGAAATGAAGTCATACAGGAAAATTATGAAAAATTGACCAAAGAAATCAACTCTGTTAAAAATAAGAATAATCAACTGGAAAAGGGGAAACATACAAACTAATTGAAGAAAATAAAACTCTAAAAATTAGAATTGAACAATTAGAAACCAATGGATCTATGAGACTACAAGTGTTAAGGTCCAAGAAAAGTCCCCAATTATAGAACAGAGGCACTCGACACGATGGAGATGCAATAGCAAGGGTTTATTAAACTAGCTCGAGCTAGGGTTTGGTCCTAGGTCAGGGCTAGGATCCTGGAACCCTGAGTAAAGTGAGGAGAGACCTTATATATTGTTCAGTAGGGGAGTTCCAAGCATCTGCTGGTTGTCTTGAGATAGTGTGGCTTGTTATCATTGAATGCAGGTCCTCCGGGAGGTTCCCCTATTGCACGGTCAGACAGATGACCAGGCAGAAACTTAGGAGCAGAATTTAGGCAAAAGTTCACAGGTTTCCATACTCAGGATCTTACAGGCATTCAGGCAAAAGTTCACAGGTTTCGATACTCAGGGTCTTACGCAAGATTCCATCAAACAAAATAAAAAAGACTGAAAAAGCTGAAGAAAATGTAATGTACCATTTAGGAAAAACAAATGATTTGGAAAATAGATATAGTAGAGATCATTAATGAATCATCAAACTAGCAGAAAGTCTAGATCAAAAAAAGAACCTGGAAAACATCTTGCGGGAAATTTTTAGGGAACACTGTGCAAATCTGCAAGAAGAAGACAGTATAAGCATTGAAAGAATATACAGAACTTCTCCAAAAAAGAGGCCCCAGGATCAAAACCCCAAGGGCTGTTTTAAGCAAATTTCAGAACTCTAAAATGGAGGAGAAAATTCTGCAAACAGCAAAAAGAAAACAATTCAGATACTAAGGAAATCCTCACAATCAGACTCACACAGGATCTACCAACCTCAATATTGAAAGACCAGAGGACTTGGAATATCATATATATCAGAGGGCAAAGGACCTGGGATTACAACTAAGAATTTACTACTCTGTAAAATTCATAATTTACTGACAAGGGAAAGATGAATATTCAACAAAATAGAGGATTTCCAAAATTCAAAGAAAAAAAAGACTAGAAGTGAGTGGAGAATTCAAACATCAAATACATGACTCGAGATAACATAAAAAGATAAATGAAAAGGGGAAAAACAAAACAAAACAAAACAAATTCCCTAAAAGGGAACTTATAACACTTATAACTCTTGAGAATTGTACTTCTTTTAGGATAATTAAAGGGTTGAATATAATTGAAGAGATTGGATTTAGAGGATATGGGTATGGTTGGAGCTTGTCTCTCCAAGATTACATCACAATGCTTGAGACAAAAAGTCCTAATGAAATGCAGCAGGGTTTAAGCTTCAGTGTATCAGTTTCCATTGACCTACCCTAATTCTGCTGTGCTCACAAAGTTTAGCACTTTCTCTGATGACAGCATCATAAGCTGGGCTGTCCAGTCAGTGTCTCCCATAACTTACAATCAATTGTAAAGTTCTTAAGTGAGACATTAAAAGAGTCCCAGGACTTAAAGCCCTTTGAGATTCTTATAGGTAATTGAATCAGGGATAGACTTAATCCATTTACTTAATTCTTTACATAACAAAGGGTGAAGTAGCTGGGTGTGTGGGGATGGGGGGTGGGGGAGAAGTATGGGAGAAAATATGCTTTTGGGGGAGAGTACAAAAGCTTCATGAAATGATTTAACTTTGGATAATACTTTGGTTCAAGAGGATTGTGTGTCCTTGGAGGGTACTTGAAAAAGGGATATGTAAAAAAAAATTATTATTTGATATAATTCAAGATTCCTGAAAAGTGTACTTCTAATGAGACAGAAAGAGGGGAAGGTGATTAGTGACCTTTAAGGCAATGCCCCTTATCAAACCATCAATCAACTAATCTGTGATGGCACTTTGATAGTACCTATTAAGCCATCAATTAATAGAGCTGTGATTGATGATACCTGATTAACTTCATACTTGAGAGATAAATAACATCAGGTGAAGAAGTACAAAGATTTTAAATTTTAGGGGGAAAGAAGAGAGGGTATGAATGAACACTCAGTAAATTCTGTTCAATAGATTTGTCCCAGAGAGGGAATGAGATACATTTCCATCTAGTTTTAAAAATCTATCCTACTCTACAGGGAAGGAGGTGGGAGCAGGGAAGGGAAAGATAAGGGAAGAAGGGACTGAGAAAATAGGGAAGGCAAAGGTAGAACTGAAAATATACTGAAAGTTAAATATTAAAAGAAAAGTTAAAGGGGAAAGAGAGTAAACCTTTGGTGAGGAGGAATAAAAGGAAAGGAAAAAGAAAAATATAAATGGCGAAGATAGCATGGGGGGAAATATAGAATCGGTTATCTTAAATGTTCAATGTGAATGGGATGAACTGTCCCATAAAATGGAAACATAACAAAATGGATTAAAAATCAAAATCTTACAATATGTTTTTTATAAGAAACATATTTGAAGCAGAGCAAAACCCACAAAGTAAAAATAAAAGGATAGAGCAAATTATACTATGCTTCAGCTGAGGTAAAAAAAAAATGAGGGGTAATGATCCTATCCCAGATAAAGCATAAGCAAAAATAGATCTCATTAAAAGGGATAAGAAAGGAAACTATATCTTCTTAAAAGGCAACATAGGTAATAAAGCTATATCATTATTGGACATGTATGTACCTAGTGGCTAGTAGTATAGAATCCATATTCCCAGAGGAAAAGCTGAGTGAATTACAAGGAGACATAGACAACAAAACTTTAATAAACCTCCCTTTCTCAGAACTAGATAAATCTAATCACAAAATAAAGAAGAAAGAAGTTAAGAAGGTGAATGAAATCTTAGAAAACTTAGATATAATAGACCTCTGAAGAAAACTTAATGGGGATGTAAAAGATTAATCCTTTTTCTCAGCTGATACATGGCTTCTATACCAAAACTGACAATATTCTAGTACATTAAAAACCTTATAATCAAATGCAGAAAGGCAGAAATAATAAATGCAATCCTTCTCAGACCATGATGCAATAAAAATTACCTGTAATAAAGGGACATTGTAAGAGAAACCAAAAACTAATTGGAAACTAAATAACAATTTTAAATATTGAGTGGATCAAACAATAAATCATGGTAATAATCCATAATTATAACCAAGAAAATGATAATAATGTGACATCATACCAAAATTTATGGGATGCAGCCAAGGCAGTTTTGAGGGAAAACTTTATATCTTTAAATGCTTATATGAATAAAATAGAGAAAGAATAGCTCGATGAATTGGGTATGCAACTAAAAAAGCTAGAAAAAAACAAATTAAAGATCCTCAATGAAATACTGAAATAGAAATTCTGAAAATCAAGGAAGAGATTGATAAAATTGAAAGTAAGAAAACCATTGATTTAATAAATAAAAATAAGAGTTGATTTTTATGAAAAAGTCAATAAAATAGATGAACCTTTTGTTAATCTGATTTAAAAAAAGAAAGAAGATAACTAAATTACAAGTATCAAAAATGAAAAGGATGAACTAACCACCAATGAGGATGAAATTAAAGAGATAATTTGGAGGTACTTTGCAAACTGTATGCCAATAAATTTTATATCTTGAATGAAATGGATAAATATTTACAAAAACAGAAACTACTCAGATTAACAGATGAGGAAAATACATACCTATATAACCCCATTTTAGAAAAAGAAATTGAAAAAACTGTCAAAAAACTCTCTCAGAAAAACTCTCCAGGTCCAGATAAATTTACAACTGAATTCTATCAGTTAAGGAACAATTAATTCCTCTTCTACACAAACTCTTTTTAAAATGAGAGAAGAAGGGCTTCTGCCATATTCCTTTTTTTTTGCCATAAACATAGTGCTGATACCTAAACCATGAAGAACCAAAATAGATGAAGAAAATTATAGACCAATCTCCCTAATGAACATTGATGCAAAAATCTTAAAAAAATTTTTAACAATGAGATAACATGATAAATGATCAAAAAATATGCAAAAGCAATTTACAAATGAGGAAATAAAAGCAATCTATAGTTATATAAAAATTGTTCTAAATCACTAATTAATAGAGAAGTTCAAATTAAAACACCTCTGAGGTACTACCTCATACCTCTCAGACTGATCAATATGATCAGAAAGGACAATGATCAATGTTGGAAGGGATGTGAGAAATCTAGGACACTAATATATTGTTGGTGGAGCTGTGAACTCATCCAACCTTTCTGGAGAGGAATTTTGAGTTATGCCCAAAAGACAACAAAATTGTGCATACCCTTTGATCCAGCAATACCACTACTGGTCTATAGGGATGGGAATTCTGGGAAACCTGAATGGATTTGCACGAACTGTTGTTGAGCGAGATGAGCAGAAGCAGAACACTGTACACCCTAACAGTAACATGGGAGTTATCATCAACCTTAATGGACTTGCTCATACCAACAGGGCAACAATCAGGCACAATTTTGGGATATCTGCAATGGAGAATGCCTTCTGTGTCCTGAGAAAGAACTGTGGAGTTTGAACAAAGACCAACAACTATTACCTTTATTTACAAAAAACCACATTATCTTATTATGTAACTTTACTATATCTTATACATTATTTTTTCTTCCTTCAGCATATGATTTCTCTCTCATCACATTCAACTTAGATCAATGCATACTATGGGAATGATGTAAAGACTAACAAACTGCCTTCTGTGGGGAGGGGTGGGGGGAGGGAAACAAGATTGGGGAAAAAATTATAAAACTCAAAATAAATAAAACCTTTCTAAAATAAAAAAACAATGAGATAACAACAAGTTATTACTAAGATAATATATCATGATCAGGTAGGATTTTTGCTAGGTAGGGAGGGATGGTACAATATTAGAAAATACTCAATATAATTGAACATATTAATAGCAAAATCAACAGAAATCAAATGATTATCTTAATAGATGTTGAAAAAGTCTTTGATAAAATAGAACATCCATTCTTATTAAAAACACTAGATTAGGAATAAGTGGAGTTGATGTTAAAATAATAAATAGTGTCCAAAACCATCAGCAAATATTATATGTGATGGGGAGAAACTAGGAGCATTTCCAATAAGATCAGGGGTGAACCAAGGGTGTCCATTATAGCCATGACTATTTATTTATTTAATTATTTTTCTTCTTTTTTTTTTAAATTTGTTTTTATCAAAGATAATATTTGAGATTTACAATTCCCCACACCAATCTTGCTTCCCTCCCCCCACCCCCAACAGAAAGTACTCTGTCAGTCTTTACTTTGTCTCCATGTTGTACATTGATCCAAATTGGGTGTGATGAGAGAACTCATATCCTTAAAGTAGAGAAGTCTAAGAGGTAACAAGATCAGACAATAAGATATCTGTTTTTTTCCTAAATTAAAGGGAATAGTCCTTGCACTTTGTTCAAACTCCACAGCTCCTTATCTGGATACAGATGGCACTCTCCTTTGCAGACAGCCAAAAATTGTTCCTGATTGTTGCACTGATGGAATGAGCAAGTACTTCAAGCTTGAACATCACTCCCATGTTGCTGTTAGGGTGTACAGTATTTTTCTGGTTCTGCTCATCTCACTCAGCATCAGTTCATGCAAATCCCTCCAGACTTCCCTGAAATCCCATTGCTCCTGTTTTCTAATAGAACAATAGTGTTCCATGACATACATATACCACAGTTTGCTAAGCCATTCTCCAACTGAAGGACATTTACTTGATTTCCAGTTCTTTGCCACCACAAACAGGGCTGCTAAAAATATTTTTGTACAAGTGATGTTTTTACCCTTTTTCTTCATCTCTTCAGGGTATAGACCCAGTAGTGGTATTGCTGGGTCAAAGGGTATGCACATTTTTGTTGCCCTTTGGGCATAGTTCCAAATAGCTCTCCAGAAGGGTTGGATGAGTTCACAGCTCCACCAACAGTGTAATAGTGTCCCAGATTTCCCACATCCCTTCCAGCAATGATCATTATCCTTCCTGGTCATACTGGCCAATCTGAGAGGTGTGAGGTGGTACCTCAGCTTAGCTTTAATTTGCATTTCTCTAATAATTAATGATTTAGAGCATTTTTCATATGGCTATGGATTGCTTTGATCTCCTCATCTGTAAATTGCCTTTGCATATCCTTTGACCATTTGTCAATTGGGGAATGGCTTTTTGTTTTAAAAATATGACTCAGTTCTCTGTATATTTTAGAAATGAGTCCTTTGTCAGAATCATTAGTTGTAAAGATTGATTCCCAATTTACTACATTTCTTTTGATCTTGGTTACATTGGTTTTATCTGTGCAAAAGCTTTTTAATTTAATGTAATCGAAATCATCTAATTGGTTTTTGGTGATGTTCTCCAACTCTTCCTTAGTCATAAACTGCTCCCCTTTCCATATATCTTACAGGTAGACTAGTCCTTGATCTTCTAATTTGCTTATAGTATTGTTTTTTATGTCTATGTCCTGTAACCATTTGGATCTTGTCTTGGTAAAGGGTGTCAGGTGTTGGTCTAATCTAAGTTTCTTCCATACTAACTTCCAATTATACCAGCAATTTTTATCAAAGAGGGAGTTTTTATCCCAATAGCTGGACTCTTTGGGTTTATCAAAGAGCAGATCACTATAATTATCTCCTGCTTTTACACCTAGTCTATTCCACTGGTCCACCACTCTATTTCTTAGCCAATATCAAACAGTTTTGATGACTGATGCTTTATAATATAATTTTAGATCGGGTAGGGCTAAGCTACCTTCTTTTGCACTTTTTTTCATTAAGTTCCTAGCAATTCTTGACTTTTTATTTTTCCATATGAATTTACTTACAATTTTTTCTAACTTGTTAAAGTAATTTTTTGGAATTTTGATTGGTAGGGCACTAAACAGATAGTTTAGTTTTGGTAGAATTGTCATTTTTTATTATATTAGCTCTACCTATGCATGAGCAGTTGATATTTGCCCAGTTATTTAAATCTAATTTAATTTGTGTGAGAAGTGTTTTATAATTTTTTTTTCAAAAAAGATTCTGAGTCTGTCTTGGCAAATAGACTCCCAAATATTTTATATCGTCTGAGGTTACTTTGAATGGGATTTCTCTTTCTAGCTCTTCCTGCTGTTTCTTGCTAGATATAGATAGAAAAGCTGAGGATTTATGAGGGTTTATTTTATAACCTGCAACTTTGCTAAAATTTCTAATTGTTTCCAGTAGTTTTTTAGATATCTTGGGATTCTCTAAGTAGACCATCATGTCATCTTCAAAGAGTGAGAGTTTTGTCTCTTCCTTCCCAATTCTAATTCCTTCAATTTCTTTTTCTTCTCTAATTGCTGATGCTAATATTTCTAATACAATTATTGAATAGTAGTGGTGATAATGGGCACCCTTGTTTCAACCCTGATCTTATTGGGAATGCCTCTAGCCTCTTCCCATTGAATATAATGCTTGTTGATGGTTTCAAATAGATACTGCTAATTATTTTAAGGAACAATCCATTTATTCCTACACTCTCTAGTGTTTTTAATAGGAATGGATGCTGTATTTTGTCAAAAGCTTTTTCAGCATCTATTGATATGATCATATTATTTCTGATAGGTTTGTTGTTGATATAATTGAGTATACTAACAGTTTTCCTAATATTGAACCAACCCTGCATTCCTGGAATAAATCCTACTTGATCATAATGTATTATCCTAGTGATGACTTGTTGTAATCGTTTTGCTAAGATTTTATTTAGGATTGTTGCATCTATATTCATCAGGGAAATAGGTCTATAATTTTCTTTCTCTGTTTTAACTCTTCCTGGTTTAGGTAGCCATGACTATTTAAAATATATTAGAAATGTAAGATTTAGCAATAAGAGAATAAAAAAGAAATTGAAGGAATCAGAATTGGCAGTGAGGAAACAAAGCTTTCACTCTTTACAGAATGATGGTATACTTAGAGAACCCAAGAAAATTCTATAAAAACTCCTTGAAATAATTAACAAATTCAGCAAAGTAGTAGGATACAAAAATAAGCCCACATTAAATCATCAGCATTTCTATATATGCACAATAAAGCCCAAGAGGAAGAGATAGAAATTCCATTTAAAGTAACTATAGACAATAATAAATATTTAGGAATCTACCTCCCAACATAAACCCAGTAACTGTATGAACATAATTAGAAAGAACTTCTCACCCAAATAAAGTCAGATCTAAATAATTGGGAAAATATCAATTGTTTATGGTTAGGTCCAGGTAATATAATAAAAATGACAATTCTACACAAATTATATTGCTTATTTGGTTCCATACCAATCAAACTACCAAATAACTATTTTACCAAGCTAGAAAAAATAGTAAGGAAATTCATCTGGAGCGAAAGGTCAAGAATAGCAAGGGCACTGATGGAAAGAAAAATGTAAAGGAAGGTGGCTTAACTCTACCAGATCTAAAATTATACTATAAAGCAACATTCATCAAAACAACCTGGTACTGGCTAAAAAAACAGAGTAATGGATCAGTGGATTAGAATAGGTTTAAAAGAAATAATAGTAAAGGACTATAGTAATCAACTTGACAAAATCAAAGACATTAGCTTCTGGAATAAGAACTCACTATTTGACCAAAATTGTTGAAAAACTGGAAAATAGTATTACCAAAAACTAGACATAGACCCAATTCTCATACCCTATACCAAAATAAGGTCAAAATGGCTATAGGATTTAGATATAAAGTGTGATGCCATAGATAAATTAATAAACCAAGAAATACTCTATCAGTTCTATGGAAAGGAGAGAGATATTTATGATCAAACAAGAAACAGACTATGTTGTAAACTATAAAATGACTGATTTTGACTATATTAAATTAAAAAGGGTTTTGCATTAATAATATCAATGTTGCCAAAATTAGAAGAACAGCAGAAAACTGGGAAACAATCTTCACAACTAGGAATTCTGATAAAGGTCTCATTTCTAAACTCTATAGAGAACTCATCAAAGTTATAAGATTGCAAAGCATTCCCCAATTGATAAATGGTCAAAGGATATGAACAGATAGTTTTCAAATGAAGAAATTAAAGCTATATATAATCACATGAAAAATGTTCCAAATCATCGATTAGAGAAATGCAGATTAAAATAACTCTGAAGCATCACTTCATACTTATCATACACATACACACACACACACACACACACACACACACTCACAAAGGGAAGATGATTAATGTTGGAGAGGTTGTGGGAGGATTGGGACATTGATGCATTGCTGGTGGAGTTGTGAACTGATCCAACCATTCTGGAGAGCATGGAACTATGCCCAAATAATAATAAAACTGTCCATACCCTTTCACCCAGCAATTCCACTTCTAGGCCTATATCCACAAGAAATCATAAAAAATGGGAAACATCCCACATGTTCCAAAATATTCATAGCAGTTCTTTTTGTATTGGCAAAGAAGTGGAAATTGAAGGGATGTCTACTTTCTAAGCAAGTTATAGTACATGAATATTATGGAATATTATTGTTCTATAAGAAACCATATATGGTTGGACTTTAGAGAAGCATGAAATTAATCATAGGAACTGATACTGAGCAGAGGGAGCAGAACCCTGAGAACAATGTACACATTAGCAACAATATTGTGAGATGATCAACCCTTATGAATGCAGCTGTTCTCCAGCAGTTCAGAGTAGGACAAACCTATTAGACCAGTTATGGACAATGCTATTCCCCATCCAGAGGAAGAAAAACAAAAAAAAAAAATGAAACAAAATTCTTCAGAATCTGATGAAGATAACATTCACTTTTTAAAAAATATCTCTTATGTATTTCTTTCCCTTAATCCTAATTCCTGATTTGGAAAATGACTTATATGTAAACATGTTTAACACAAATGTATATGTACAATATTAGCCTGACTGCTGCTGAGAGTAGGAGCTGGAAGGAAATTTTGTGACTTAAAAATATACATAGATATATAGATGAATATTGAAAAACATTAATAATATGTATTTGGAAAATAAAATATCAATAAAAAGTTTAAAAAAGATTAGATAGATTAGGCTCCTAAGAAGTAAAATGATGGATGGTGAATTTTGCACCAAAATATTTGCTTTTACATATACTACCTCTACTGCTAACTCTCTGTGTGACCTTGGAAAAGTCACTTCTCTGAGTCTAACTCTGAATTTATAAAGTGAAAATGATATTATTGGTACTACTTTCTCATGGTACAAATGCAAGAGTGTCAATTTTGGAGTCAAAGGATATGGCTTCAAATACTGACTCTACTACCTACTGACTGTGTAACCTTGAAAAAGTCACATAAATTCTTGGGATCTTAGTTTCCTGACATATAAATTGAGGGAGGGGGGGTGGATTAGATGTTCTTTAAATTGTCTTCCAGATCTGAAATTGTTATCTAATGACAGAATATGAGAAAAATGAGAATTAGGCTTTTTTATAATCATGAAATATTTGATTAATGTCAATTCAATTTACTAAGTAACAAAAATGAGTTAAAATTAAGAAGAGACCAAAGAAAAAAGCAAATAACCAAAACCCTATAGATCATCCAATCTTCCCTGACTTAACAAAAGAACTAAAATAGTAAATATAAACTCATTCAGACTGAATCTTATAAATCACTAACTGTAAAAAAGGAGGCCAAAAAGTCAAATAACTAAATTTACAAAGTTCTCATGTTTACTCTAACAATTTCTCTTAAAATATCACACTGGTGGGACTAGAATGTAGGTGGACATGTTGGATATTACACTTTACAAGAGAACTGATGAGTTTACTTTTTAAATGACCAAAGGACTGAATCCAGCATCATGATTCATGGCTGCCTTCAGGCCAGTGGTAAAATAGGATCCACTCTCTCAACTCAGTTTCTTGCAGAGTCTACTATAGAGAATGAAAAACATCCCTCTGAAAACCAATCTTAGTAGATGCCATAGATGGCATGATGACTGTTTCTTAAAATTGAATATAAAAGTCATTTGTAGAAGAAACTTATGTCATAGCTAACTGACCAAAGCTTATTGACAATAAACAGAGGAAGTCACTGAGTTTTGAGCTACTCCCCAAGTATGAATATACATTTTTAGTATTAAACAGAAGGTATAGTACAGCTTCTTATATTTACCATAATTTTAGTGGTAAAAGAATTATTCTCTACTCTCCCTCTGTGTGTTATTTCTTCCTACTTCCACTACCAATAGCATCATCCCAGTTATGTCTAACTTATAGTCTGTTGTATACAATTTCCATGAAATTGTTCTTTCCCAGTTCACTTCCTTTTTCTCTGAATACTCCCCTGTATCTTTTTATTGATTTATCATCCCCCCTTGCTACCCAAACTGTATGTCTTCTAAGGCATTGCTTTGGGCCTTCATCTTTTCTTTCTTGATACTTTCTTGATAACATGATCCCATCCCTTCTTCCCCTACCATTCATTTAATTATAGCTATGCCAATGACTTCTATATTTGGTTTCTACCTAATTTTTTTTTTATCAAATTTCTGTCTCATGTCTCACTCTACTGGACTTCAAACAGAAAATGAAACTTTTTCTTCCCCCTAGGCATATTCATTCTCCAAACTTCTTTATTTCTATTAGAGTCTATTCATATTACCCAAATCCACAAGCTTGGAGTCATCCTTGATTCTTCTCTTATATCTATTATCCAATCAGTCAAAATGTCTTATGACTTCTATCTCTATAATGTGGTATCTATCTGCCCCTCTCTCTCCCCTCAGAAGATCATCTTCATAATTAAGGCCCTATAATACTCTTTTCTGACTATTATTGTTACTTTGATAAATCTGTGTTTTTATCAAGGTAATTACTCCCTCCAGTGGTACAGAGTACACCCAATCATGCCTTCTCATTATATAAGAACTTTGTCCATATCTTCCCATAAATTCTTCTCAATAGGTTGACAATAAATTAGGTAGAAACTTCTTCTAGATTTCTTTGTATTACATATATATTAACAGAAGACATAGACTGCACATTGTTTGTCCTTTGCTCTGCATGACCAGAACATCTCCTTTTTTGGTCACTCCTCTCTCTGATTTATGGTTACTTCTTTTATGCAGTTCTTTACTGATAATGTATTACAGTCTATTCACACTCACGATGTACCTCTCCATTGCCCATTTCTGATCTTCAACTCAACTAATTCAACAATACAAAAAGAATATTGATATTTAAAAATTGTGGGGACTCTTGTTTCAAGGAGAAAATAGAAGTCATTAAAAGCACTGCCAAATTTCCTAAAGAAGAATTGTGAAGAATTTATGGAAGGATCTAGACAAAGGCCTTATGCAATGAGTAATCATGATTGGGTCATAATCTGTACCACTGGAGAGAGCAATTTTATTGATATGATCACTAATTTATCAAATAATAGTCAGGATATGGGTATCATGGTCCTTTACTATAGTAATGACCTTACTGTATTGGGGCGGGGGGAGAGAAAAGAATAGATACATTAAAATGGCCTATTTTCTTCTTGTTCAATTCTAGGTGGCAGTTCATTCCTTTATGTGCAGTTCCTATTAAGGATAGATAGAACATCCACATAGGTTGCCAATTTAGCATCATTTAATTATCTGGAACAATAGAAATTCTCCATGAGTTTGCTGTTCTATATGCTTTTGTTCTATATGAATAGTTAGAATAAATCATTTTAAATGAATGATGATTACATTTAGAAGACTTCACAATGTGTTTGGACTTGAAATCCAAACAACTCCAGCACCACAATAAATTTAAAATGAGTGCATGACCTAAATAGTAATGATCATAAAATAAAGTCATTAGATCAGTTAACTTTCAAAACTATTGCTAAGGTGGCTAGGTGGCACAGTGGATAAAGCACCAGCCCTGGAGTCAGATGTACCTGGGTTCAAATCTGGTCTCAGACACTTAATAATTACCTAGCTGTGTGGTCTTGGGCAAGCCACTTAACCCCATTTGCCTTGCAAAAACTTACAAGAAAAGCCCCAAAACTATTGCTAGTGGTTGGATTCTTAAGTAAAATAATAATACTATCTTGGATTAATATGAGACTTTAAAGTTTGCAAAACATTTCACATATATTGTCTCACTTTATCCTCACAATAATTGATACTGATAGGGAATATATGACTTACTTAGAATCACATAAGCTAGAAAGAGTCTGAGGTGGGATTGGAACACAGATCTTTTTGACTCCAAGTTCAACATTTACTGGACCACCATGGGAAAAAAATGCACGACTGCAACAATATATCTGGAAGAAAACAATAAAACAATCCAAACTGAAGGATAAAAAAAATTATAATGATTTGCTTTAGTCTCAAAGAATATATGAGAAGGCATCTCCCTCACTGTTTTGAAGAGAGGGGACTATATGGATAGAATATAGTGCATAAAATCAGATTTTTATGACTTATTCAATTTTACTGTACTTTTTTTCTTTTTCTCTTAAATTTCTAGGGAGGGTGTTTTAAGAAATGTATGTGATAAAAACCTCCACAAAAAACTGCACAAAAGATATCAATTCAAATTTAATTTTTTTAAATTTATGGCATAGTAAATACAACAAACATAACCTTAATGGAGAGGGAAGCACAAGGGAGAAAATAATCTACCTTTATCTAGAATACCACAATTGAGAACAGTGACAATATAGATGAAGAATGGCAGTTGAATCACCGAGAAATTCATAGAACACAAAACTCAAAAACAGAGGCAGCAATAACATCTGTCATCTCAGGTAGCCAGTAGGGTAAACTAGAATTCCTAATGTAAAGAGGCAAAATTGACCTGGTGGATATTGCTGAGACTTGTTTTGGGGGTGTATTCAGGACTAAAATACAACTCTGGAAGAGTTTACATTATTTATAAAGACAGGATAAGGAAAAACATTGGGGGTATGAATAGTACATAAATTCATTAGGTATTAAGAAATTACATTCAATTCTACATCTATCTTCCAATGCTGCAGCAGAATAAGGAAAAAAATTACTTTGTACTTTGCATATAGAAAATATTTAAATATTTATTGCATTGATTTGACAGTCTGACATTCCCTTTGGCAACTACAAATAGCCTGAAAATTTTATTCTATTTTAAAATATCAGGCTATATAAGTCTCATAGCTTAAAAAGTATACATAAGCAATGTCCATGCTGAGAATTAAGTCCATGGAGTAACTATAACATGATAAGAGGAAGAATTAAAAATAATATTTTCATCAGAGCATATTTATAGACCTGGACAAAAGGAAAAAAAATAAATGAATGTTCAGGGAACAGAGTCAAGATTGTCACAGAAACATAATATAATGTGATGGGGTATTTCAATTATTAGGAATGTATTGATGGTACCTTTAGGAATGTAATGCACTAAAATGTACCCTAGAAACTCTCTCTCTCTCCCTCTCTCTCTCTGTCATACACACACATGCATGCATGCATGTACATGCACATGCACACACACATACACACACAGAGTTGAAATCCAAGTTTAGTCAAAAGTAAGTTATGAGATCATCACCACTTACCATCTTAAGCTACTAAAATGAAAGGCAGCTGTGGCTACTGAATCAGGAGACACAAGTCTATTGAGAACAGGGGAAGTTGTTTTGGTTTTGCCTTTGCATCCTACCATTACTATAACAAACACCCTGTTGCAATAATTAGTTTCTTTGAAGCCAAAGGGTAACATAATGGCTCTCCATATTCACATAGTTACTTATGTCTTTTGTTGCTATAGGGAGTTTATATAAGGGGAAAAGATAGGATTATATTACACTCTAAATACTGTTAAGAAAACTTCTGTAGGCAAACTTGCCTTTCTATTTCAACTTAATCCATGGACACTTTGTGACTGAGACAAAATCCATATTCCTAGAAATGTGTAGATACACAAAAATTGGGGGTTATATGGACTTTTTCTTGGAACTTCCTTCAATCTTTGTGGAGGTGGTTGTATCTGGTGTCTTCAACCTGAGTCTTCAGCTTGCAGGAATATAACGGGCCAGTGACCTTCCTCATTATCTTCCTTCTCTGCCACAGCTCAGTCCTACTCTCCTTCTCCTTTTGTTGGTTACTTGGGTACCAACCTTATGGTTCAGCTCTGAATATCCTCAATTCTACCTCTCCATCGCCAGACCTTCAAAATCTTTCTCAAACTATTTTCCAGTTTTGCACTGATCTGCTATTTTACAGAAGACCTACCCAGCATGATTGTTTCCCCAACCAGTCTGTGCATCCCTCTTGTCAATGGCACTCCCATCCAAGGATTTGTCACACTTAATGTAAAGTCTTTGATTGCTTGAGATTTTTTCTAATCCCATTTTTTTTAAAGTAGGGTGGTATGACATGATCGATATGCTCAATCAACACCCCACTCTAACCCTAGTATGATACTCTGAACATAATAGATGCTTAACAAATGATTGCTGGACCATATTAATATTGGGCTCTTCACCTACTCAGGGAGAAGTTTATCTACTCAATGTTGGGACTTGCTTTGCTTTCAGCTACTAGAATTAGAAGGTGAGTAAATTAATTTACCCTTTAGACCCTAATCCTAGCCCTTCTCAGTCCCCCTCCCCCAGACCATATTTCATCTCATTCAGTCATTTATCAAACTCTAAAGCTTAATCATCTTGTCCTCTTGGGTTTAAACATTCCACCACCTTGCCCTTGCCTTGATGATTAGGGAATAATCATCAAATCACAGTTACCTTTGCTACTGAAAAGAACATGAGAATTTGCTGTCCACTGTCACTATTCACCAGCTCTATAACTGCCAACCCAAACTCCTTTCTTTGAGCAACATGTCCAGATAGAAAGATCTTAAGTCATCCTAGAGGGATGTAAAATTCTTGTGGTTAGATATTGTATCTCTTTCATATCCGTATATCCACGTAGTGCCCGGGACATAAGAAATGATCCTAGCAAGTCCCTTTCAACTCTCAGATACTGATATTCTCTGTATGATCCTCTCAGTTCGTGATCACATGACACTGAAAATCACCTTGAGATGTTACTAAAGGTAAGAAAAAATATATAAATAAATATTCAATTATCAGTGACTTCCTTTTGCCTTAAGTTTAAATACAAACTCCTCTTCCAGATATTTAAAGTACTTTATAATTTGAATCCTACTTACAATAGAGTCAAATCTATAATAAAGTCAAATCATTTTTCCAGTATTCCTCAAACTCTATATCTCACCTTTATAACTTTATAGCTCAATTTCCCCTATACTTGGCAACCTCTTTCCAACCTCTTTCCTCCTTACCTTTGCCTTTTAGAAATCCTAACTTTCTTCAAGGTTCAGCTTTGGTATGATTTCCTATAGTACTTTTAACAGCCTTACTGTGATTAGAGTTTTCTACTTTCCTAAATTACCTTATATATAATTATCTGCATACATAGCTTGCTTAACTCCTCTCCCAAAATCTAAAAGGAAGTAAACTCCTTAAGGGCAAAGAATTGTTTAATTTGAGAAATTTATATTCATAGGGGTAGCTTGATGACAAAATGGATAGAGTGCTCAGCCTGGCATCAGGAAGTTCTGAGTTCAAATGTGAACTCAGATACTATCACCGTGACCCTGAGCAAGTCATTTAACTCTATTTGCCTCAGTTCCTCATCTGCAAAATGAGCTGGAGAAGGAAGCAGAAAATTGTACCAGTATCTTTACCAAGAAAACTCCAAATGAGGTCATAAAGAGGTGAACAGAACTGAAAAACAACAAAAATATTCAGAGGATTTAATGCACCACTCAACACAAAAGGGTGAATTATTTTCAATATGCTGCCTTTTATAGATTATAAATAAAAAAATTTACATATCTTTTTATTATTATGGGGAATGGGGGTATGGGATCAAATTATGGAAAACAGTATACAGTGTGTATCAAGTACAAGCCTGTCTGATTCTGAAATACATTTCCCAAAAGGTTCCAGGAATTGTCACCCAGAAGTGTAGACATATCCAGTCTGATCTTTATTTTTAATTTTTAATTTTGTTTTTAACTTATGGAATAAAATAAGCATTTCCATAACAGTATAATTTTTAAAAATAATTACACGTGAAACTACATATCCATTATGTACAATTTGCTATCCCTTTTAAATATATATAATAAAATTATCATACAATTTCTTTTTTCTTTCCCTCTCCCCTGCCCTTTAGAGATCATTAGACACAAATATGTATATTGCACATTTTTTCAGAAACAAAAGCAACAAGGAAAACAATTTGCTTCCAAATTAGGGTCTAATTGTCTTGCTTTTCTTGGTCTTAGTGTTCTCATCAGTAAAATGGAGATAGCAGTAACATCTACCTTATAGGTTGTTCTGAGAGTCTAGGTGTAAAACATTTTGCCACCCTTAAAGCACTTAGTCCTACATTTATGGGAGCCATTAGTAATGATGGTGATGATGCCATGCTGACCTTCACCTTCATCTTTCATTTTTACTTATCAATTTGGTATTAGAGCTTATTGGTATATTTGTTGTCCTTTCTTCTTTTTTTGTATCTTTATTACTTTCACAGATTTTTTCACAACCACACCTGACTTCTAAGACAAAGAGAGATGGACAGTGCCAACTCTTCCATGGGTTAATTTTTAACTAGGTACAAATAGAGGGAAGACAAAGCAAAACTGAAGAACAAGAGTCCAAATGGAGTTTTCTTGAAAGCTATGAGAACTTCAACACTCAAAATCTTGTTGAATTTTTTACATATTCTGATTGCCAGCAACATATGGGGAAGTGACAGTTTCTGCCTTCAGTTTGCGAGGAGTTTTTTCCATCAATCCAAGAAGTTAATCAAGACAAAAAAGCAGTCTCTTGTCTGTTCCCTTTGCCAGCCTGGAGCAATTTGTTCAGTAGCAGCACTGCTGAAATAAGAGATAAAGAAAATGAACATTGAGAGTTTAAACAAAGGACCAAAAACTTAGAATCATATATGAAAAATTAAAAAGGCCTCTGCAAAATGGAATGCCAAGGTTAGCTTTATCTAATTACGAAGTTATGACTAGATCATTATTATTACTCTCATTAATATTAAATTTTGCCTCCCTACTTCTATCCATTATGGATGGAAATATAACCTCCTCCCATGATCCCATCAGCAGAACTTTGGTCTCTTGACTTCTGACCAGGAAACAAACTGGTGACTCAGTTTTTCAGAATACTCACCATAGTGATGCCAAATTTAGTTAAGATACCCATTTGGGTTTAGGCTTCCTTTAGTAGCAACTCAGAACTCCTGAGTGATCCACTGGCCTCAGCCTCCCCAGTAGCAAGGATTTTAGGAATGAGATACTGCACCTATCTCATTTTTCCCTGTGTGATTTGGAGTTATTTCTCTCCTTGGGTCTTTGTTTCCTCATTTATTAAAATGACACTGGATTAAGTGATGCTTAAGCTTCCTTTGAGCTTTAATTATGGATACAAACCCATAGCCTTTGCATCTAATAAGATATTAAAGCTGGGTATTTACAATGCACCATGCTTGATCTGGAATCACTTTTCTGAATTCAAATCTGACCTTAGATATTTACCAGTTGTGTGCTCCTGGTCAAGTCAGTTAACATTGTTTGCCTCAGTTTCCTCATCTGTTAATGAATTGGAGAAGGAAGTGACAAATCACTCCAGTTTCTCTGCCAAGAAAACTCCAAACTGGATCACAAAGAGTCTGAAACAACTGAAGTGAAAAAAGAATGGTAAACCCTGAAACAACAGAAGCAAAAGAGGATATTAAATCCTGGGATATGGCAGTGAGACCTTTCAGGTAATTCATTCATTCAAACATTTCAAAATCCTTACACCTCTAGATTATTAAGTGACCTTATAGCCTTTTCCTTTTCAGTTTCCTTTTCTGGATCATCATCCTGACTCTACCTCCTAATTGTGAATGTCACTCTCCTCTCCCTTCTCCTTTTTATACATTCCTTTTCATCCTGATCTCTTCATCTTTTATGAGTTCAGTTGTCATATCTATGCAAATAACCTGGTTGTATAGGTTCAGTTCTTTGCTCTCTCCTGAATATCTGTATCATCAAATCCCTTTTAGATATTTTAAATTGGCCATCACATAGTCCTTTCAAATTCAATATATACAAAACAGAACTCATTATATTGTTACCCAAATCCATCCCTCTTCCAAAGGTCCCTGGATTTCTGTCAAGGTCACTATATCACATTTAGTCACTCATGTTCAAAATCTTGAAGTTATCCCTGACTCCTCAGTCTTGATGTTTTTAAAAGTTAGTTTGATAGTTTTGGTTTTTACATTAGATATATTTTCATATTATTATTTCTCCATAAAAGCTAAACAAGTAAAACTGTCGGGCTTCTTTCTTTCCAACTTCTTTTCATTATTGCCCTTGAGATTTTTTTTGACTTTTTTTGCCTTTTATGAATTTTATGATTCTTTTCTAATTCTAAAAAATAATCATTTGGTGATATGACTTTAGATGCATTAATTTAGATAGTATTGCAGATGTATTGTAT